>NW_026906307.1:0-77755 GCF_033807715.1 Cololabis saira | reverse complement strand
AGCCAAATCGCGGGCCAGCAAATCCGGTGCAGTACTGTTTTCGGCCACCAGAGGGCTCCACTGTGCGGGCCAAAAATCCTCTATGGTACCAGGACCGCGGAGTCTTTTGGGGCGCAGCTGGCTTTAAAGAAGCTCAGTCGTGGATGGTGGGGGGGCTTAAGCGTGGGCTCCCAAGGCACGCACGGAGAGCGAGGTGTTTGGCCGGCTCCCGGTGAGCCGGGGTGGAGGTTCTGTCTCGGGGGCCGGAGCCGCGGGGACCCGCGGGGCTCATGCGGGGCTGGTGCGGGGCTCGTGCGGGGCTGGTGCGGGGCTGGTGCGGGGCTACGTGGCTGGCAGTGCTGACTTTTTCCTCGGGACGACGGGAGGCTGCAGCGGGACGGGAACTCGGGGATCGGGGGGGGGGCGGAACCCGGAAGGAGCTGCGGGATGCTCGGCTGGGTTTCTGCAGCATCAGTTGGTCTAAATCCCGGATGGAGCTGCGTAATTCTCCGCTGGTTTTCTGCAGGTTCACCGGGTCTAAATCCCGGATGGAGCTGCGTAATTCTCCGCTGGTTTTCTGCAGCATCAGTTGGTCTAAATCCCGGATGGAGCTGCGTAATTCTCCGCTGGTTTTCTGCAGGTTCACCCGGTCTAAATCCCCGATGGAGCTGCGTAATTCTCCGCTGGGTTTCTGCAGGTTCACCCGGTCTAAATCCCGGATGGAGCTGCGTAATTCTCCGCTGGTTTTCTGCAGGTTCACCCGGTCTAAATCCCGGATGGAGCTGCGTAATTCTCCGCTGGGTTTCTGCAGGTTCTGGTGCTCTAAATACCGGATGGAGCTGGGTACATCTACGCTGGGTTTCTGCAGGTTCTGGTGCTCTAAATCCCGGATGGAGCTGCGTAATTCTCCGCTGGGTTTCTGCAGGTTCACCCAGTCTAAATCCCGGATGGAGCTGCGTAATTCTCCGCTGGGTTTCTGCAGGTTCACCCGGTCTAAATCCCGGATGGAGCTGCGTGACATTTCACATGTATTTTCCGTCTCAAATTGTGTTGAAACTGTGTAAATAAAAAACGTTTTAAATAAATAAATGACAAGGGTAAATTGTGTCCGTCATTCCCTCTTTTTTCTCCACATTTCAACTTTTTCCTCCACATTTTGTCTTTTTTCTCCAAATTTTGACTTTTTTCTCCACATTTCGACTTCTTTCTTTCTGAGAGAGAGCTGGACCTGACCCCCGTCCTCCTGTCAGGGTGGGATGTTATTTAGAGGACCAGGGTCCTCTAAATAACATCCCTCCCCTGAGAGAGACGGATCTGGTCTGACCCTCCTCCTCCTCCTTCCAGGGTGGAGCCTGCTGGAAAACGATGGCTGACACCAGGTCTGAGGAAGTGTAAGTGTGTTTTTATTCAACCATCTTCACTCCTTCATGAGTCCATCAGTGATCAATAACTGATCAATAATAACTGCAGCTGCTTGTTTGTTCTCTCCATCAGATTCCTGTCAACTCACCGTCGACACAAACACAGTCCACAAATACATCAAACTGTCTGACGACAACAGGAAGATGATGTTTGTGGAGGAGGATCAGTCGTATCCTGATCATCCAGACAGGTTTGATTCCTGGCCTCAGCTGCTGTTTAGATGAAGTTCTGACGGGTCGCTGTTACTGGGAGGTCCGGTGGAGCGGAGGAGTTTCTGTATCAGTGAGTTACAGAAGAATCAGCAGGAGAGGAGGCTCTGGTGACTCTTGGTTTGGAGGAAACCATCATTCCTGGAGTCTGTTCTGTTCTCCAGGTCTTCAGTACCGTGTCCTTCACAATAAAAGAGTAACATCCATCACAATAAAAGACTAACATCCATCACCTCCTCATCTCCATGTCCAGACTCTGGTGACTGTGAGTTTGGAGGAAACCATCATTCCTGGAGGCTGGACTGTGATCCAGGTGATCAGTACAGTGTCCTTCACAATAAGAGACTAACACCCACCACCTCCTCATCTCCATCTTCAGACTCTAACAGAGCAGCAGTTTACGTGGACGTTCCTGCTGGAACTCTGTCCTTCTATGAAGTCTCTGTCTCTGACAGACTGATCCACCTCCACACCTTCAACACCAGCTTCTCTGGACCTCTCTGTGCTGGATTTGGACTCTGGTACAGGTCTGATTCTGGTTCCTCAGTGTCTCTGTGTCCACTTTAGTCTCCAGAGTCTCCGCTCAGAGAAACTGTCTCTGTTGGATCCTGGACTTGGACTCTGGTTCTGGTTCCTCAGAGTCTCCATGATGAAGATGATGATGCTGAAGAAGGAGATGATCACCATTTATCTTACATTTTTTGGTTTATTGTATTTTATTTGATCTTTTTTCACATTTAAACATTAAATCATTTACTGGATTGTTGATGTTTGATCATGAATTAGATTTTTATCTCATTATTCTTGTTTTATTCTTGATTCTGTCTCTAAATGTTTTCATGTTTGACTTCACGTTTACATTCTTAGAATCTTGTTTCTTCCCTGAAAGAAAGTTTGAGCTTCAAATCTAAACATTTCCATTTTACATTCAACTTTTCCAGTTTGTACAATATTTGATTGATTTATCTGATTGTTTTAATTTGATTCCTTCAGTTTTCAAAGTTGTTGATGTAAAAATGAAGTGAGAAGATGGAAATATTCATGTAACATCCAACATGTAAAAACATCAGCAGCATGTGTAAAAGTATTCAAGTACTCTTGAAATAAAAAACATCAGCGTTAGAAACCGAGTGAAGATGAAGTGATGACTCCTCTTCCTCTCTGACCTCCAACTCCTGGATGGAGGGATGAGACCTGGTCAGGATGGATGGAGGGATGAGACCTGGTCTGGATGGATGGAGGGATGAGACCTGGTCTGGATGGATGGAGGGATGAGACCTGGTCTGGATGGATGGAGGGATGAGACCTGGTCTGGATGGATGGAGGGATGAAACCTGGTCTGGATGGAGGGATGAGACCTGGTCTGGATGGAGGGAGGGATGAGACCTGGTCTGGATGGATGGAGGGATGAGACCTGGTCTGGATGGATGGAGGGATGAGACCTGGTCTGGATGGAGGGATGAGACCTGGTCTGGATGGATGGAGGGATGAAACCTGGTCTGGATGGAGGGATGAGACCTGGTCTGGATGGAGGGAGGGATGAGACCTGGTCTGGATGGATGGAGGGATGAGACCTGGTCTGGATGGATGGAGGGATGAGACCTGGTCTGGATGGAGGGATGAGACCTGGTCTGGATGGATGGAGGGATGAGACCTGGTCTGGATGGATGGAGGGATGAGACCTGGTCTGGATGGAGGGATGAGACCTGGTCTGGATGGATGGAGGGATGAGACCTGGTCTGGATGGAGGGATGAGACCTGGTCTGGATGGAGGGATGGAGGGATGAGACCTGGTCTGGATGGATGGATGGAGGGATGAGACCTGGTCTGGATGGATGGAGGGATGAGACCTGGTCTGGATGGAGGGATGAGACCTGGTCTGGATGGAGGGATGAGACCTGGTCTGGATGGATGGAGGGATGAGACCTAGTCTGGATGGATGGAGGGATGAGACCTGGTCTGGATGGAGGGATGAGACCTGGTCTGGATGGATGGAGGGATGAGACCTGGTCTGGATGGATGGAGGGATGAGACCTGGTCTGGATGGATGGAGGGATGAGACCTGGTCTGGATGGAGGGATGAGACCTGGTCTGGATGGATGGAGGGATGAGACCTGGTCTGGATGGATGGAGGGATGAGACCTGGTCTGGATGGATGGAGGGATGAGACCTGGTCTGGATGGAGGGATGAGACCTGGTCTGGATGGAGGGAGGGATGAGACCTGGTCTGGATGGATGGAGGGATGAGACCTGGTCTGGATGGATGGATGAGACCTGGTCTGGATGGATGGATGAGACCTGGTCTGGATGGAGGGATGAGACCTGGTCTGGATGGATGGAGGGATGAGACCTGGTCTGGATGGATGGAGGGATGAGACCTGGTCTGGATGGATGGATGAGACCTGGTCTGGATGGAGGGAGGGATGAGACCTGGTCTGGATGGATGGAGGGATGAGACCTGGTCTGGATGGATGGATGAGACCTGGTCTGGATGGATGGATGAGACCTGGTCTGGATGGAGGGATGAGACCTGGTCTGGATGGTTGGAGGGATGAGACCTGGTGTGGATGGATGGAGGGATGAGACCTGGTCTGGATGGATGGAGGGATGAGACCTGGTCTGGATGGATGGAGGGATGAGACCTGGTCTGGATGGAGGGATGAGACCTGGTCTGGATGGAGGGATGAGACCTGGTGTGGATGGAGGGATGAGACCTGGTGTGGATGGATGGAGGGATGAGACCTGGTCTGGATGGAGGGATGAGACCTGGTCTGGATGGAGGGAGGGATGAGACCTGGTCTGGATGGATGGAGGGATGAGACCTGGTCTGGATGGAGGGATGAGACCTGGTCTGGATGGATGGAGGGATGAGACCTGGTCTGGATGGATGGAGGGATGAGACCTGGTCTGGATGGATGGAGGGATGAGACCTGGTCTGGATGGAGGGAGGGATGAGACCTGGTCTGGATGGATGGAGGGATGAGACCTGGTCTGGATGGATGGAGGGATGAGACCTGGTCTGGATGGATGGAGGGATGAGACCTGGTCTGGCACAGGTTGCTAATTTAAGAGTATGCTTAAAAAACGAACGAACCGGAGAAGAAACCGGAGGAACCGGAGGAACGGAGGAACCGGAGGAACCGGAGGAACCGGAGTAACCGGAGTAACCGGAGGAACCGGAGGAACCGGAGGAACCGGAGGAACCGGAGTAACCGGAGGAACATTTTTTAAAGGTATCTGTTTTATTTATTTATCTATCTCTTATAAAGTTTTTTTATTATTTTTTTTATTGTTGTGGACTGATTCTTTTTTAGCCTTAATCCTTGAACTTTGATCTTGTTATACATTTGATACATTCTATATTGTATGTCAGGGTGCATTGGTCTCCCAGCTTTTATTTTTTGGTCTTGCTTGTTTTTCAATCAAAATGTCAAAGCACCTTGTATTTCATGTACCCGGATGAAAGGTGCTTTATGAATCAAATGTGATTGATGATTGAAGTTCAGCTCGGTGAAAGTAGTTCATCACTTCTTCTCTGAAACCAAAGGTTTTAGTGTGATCATAAATGAGATTTTTTTTATCTCATTACTTGTAGTACTTTTTTTCGGCCACTAGATGGAGCCAAATCGCGGGCCAGCAAATCCGGTGCAGTACTGTTTTCGGCCACCAGAGGGCTCCACTGTGCGGGCCAAAAATCCTCTATGGTACCAGGACCGCGGAGTCTTTTGGGGCGCAGCTGGCTTTAAAGAAGCTCAGTCGTGGATGGTGGGGGGGCTTAAGCGTGGGCTCCCAAGGCACGCACGGAGAGCGAGGTGTTTGGCCGGCTCCCGGTGAGCCGGGGTGGAGGTTCTGTCTCGGGGGCCGGAGCCGCGGGGACCCGCGGGGCTCATGCGGGGCTGGTGCGGGGCTCGTGCGGGGCTGGTGCGGGGCTGGTGCGGGGCTACGTGGCTGGCAGTGCTGACTTTTTCCTCGGGACGACGGGAGGCTGCAGCGGGACGGGAACTCGGGGATCGGGGGGGGGGCGGAACCCGGAAGGAGCTGCGGGATGCTCGGCTGGGTTTCTGCAGCATCAGTTGGTCTAAATCCCGGATGGAGCTGCGTAATTCTCCGCTGGTTTTCTGCAGGTTCACCGGGTCTAAATCCCGGATGGAGCTGCGTAATTCTCCGCTGGTTTTCTGCAGCATCAGTTGGTCTAAATCCCGGATGGAGCTGCGTAATTCTCCGCTGGTTTTCTGCAGGTTCACCCGGTCTAAATCCCCGATGGAGCTGCGTAATTCTCCGCTGGGTTTCTGCAGGTTCACCCGGTCTAAATCCCGGATGGAGCTGCGTAATTCTCCGCTGGTTTTCTGCAGGTTCACCCGGTCTAAATCCCGGATGGAGCTGCGTAATTCTCCGCTGGGTTTCTGCAGGTTCTGGTGCTCTAAATACCGGATGGAGCTGGGTACATCTACGCTGGGTTTCTGCAGGTTCTGGTGCTCTAAATCCCGGATGGAGCTGCGTAATTCTCCGCTGGGTTTCTGCAGGTTCACCCAGTCTAAATCCCGGATGGAGCTGCGTAATTCTCCGCTGGGTTTCTGCAGGTTCACCCGGTCTAAATCCCGGATGGAGCTGCGTGACATTTCACATGTATTTTCCGTCTCAAATTGTGTTGAAACTGTGTAAATAAAAAACGTTTTAAATAAATAAATGACAAGGGTAAATTGTGTCCGTCATTCCCTCTTTTTTCTCCACATTTCAACTTTTTCCTCCACATTTTGTCTTTTTTCTCCAAATTTTGACTTTTTTCTCCACATTTCGACTTCTTTCTTTCTGAGAGAGAGCTGGACCTGACCCCCGTCCTCCTGTCAGGGTGGGATGTTATTTAGAGGACCAGGGTCCTCTAAATAACATCCCTCCCCTGAGAGAGACGGATCTGGTCTGACCCTCCTCCTCCTCCTTCCAGGGTGGAGCCTGCTGGAAAACGATGGCTGACACCAGGTCTGAGGAAGTGTAAGTGTGTTTTTATTCAACCATCTTCACTCCTTCATGAGTCCATCAGTGATCAATAACTGATCAATAATAACTGCAGCTGCTTGTTTGTTCTCTCCATCAGATTCCTGTCAACTCACCGTCGACACAAACACAGTCCACAAATACATCAAACTGTCTGACGACAACAGGAAGATGATGTTTGTGGAGGAGGATCAGTCGTATCCTGATCATCCAGACAGGTTTGATTCCTGGCCTCAGCTGCTGTTTAGATGAAGTTCTGACGGGTCGCTGTTACTGGGAGGTCCGGTGGAGCGGAGGAGTTTCTGTATCAGTGAGTTACAGAAGAATCAGCAGGAGAGGAGGCTCTGGTGACTCTTGGTTTGGAGGAAACCATCATTCCTGGAGTCTGTTCTGTTCTCCAGGTCTTCAGTACCGTGTCCTTCACAATAAAAGAGTAACATCCATCACAATAAAAGACTAACATCCATCACCTCCTCATCTCCATGTCCAGACTCTGGTGACTGTGAGTTTGGAGGAAACCATCATTCCTGGAGGCTGGACTGTGATCCAGGTGATCAGTACAGTGTCCTTCACAATAAGAGACTAACACCCACCACCTCCTCATCTCCATCTTCAGACTCTAACAGAGCAGCAGTTTACGTGGACGTTCCTGCTGGAACTCTGTCCTTCTATGAAGTCTCTGTCTCTGACAGACTGATCCACCTCCACACCTTCAACACCAGCTTCTCTGGACCTCTCTGTGCTGGATTTGGACTCTGGTACAGGTCTGATTCTGGTTCCTCAGTGTCTCTGTGTCCACTTTAGTCTCCAGAGTCTCCGCTCAGAGAAACTGTCTCTGTTGGATCCTGGACTTGGACTCTGGTTCTGGTTCCTCAGAGTCTCCATGATGAAGATGATGATGCTGAAGAAGGAGATGATCACCATTTATCTTACATTTTTTGGTTTATTGTATTTTATTTGATCTTTTTTCACATTTAAACATTAAATCATTTACTGGATTGTTGATGTTTGATCATGAATTAGATTTTTATCTCATTATTCTTGTTTTATTCTTGATTCTGTCTCTAAATGTTTTCATGTTTGACTTCACGTTTACATTCTTAGAATCTTGTTTCTTCCCTGAAAGAAAGTTTGAGCTTCAAATCTAAACATTTCCATTTTACATTCAACTTTTCCAGTTTGTACAATATTTGATTGATTTATCTGATTGTTTTAATTTGATTCCTTCAGTTTTCAAAGTTGTTGATGTAAAAATGAAGTGAGAAGATGGAAATATTCATGTAACATCCAACATGTAAAAACATCAGCAGCATGTGTAAAAGTATTCAAGTACTCTTGAAATAAAAAACATCAGCGTTAGAAACCGAGTGAAGATGAAGTGATGACTCCTCTTCCTCTCTGACCTCCAACTCCTGGATGGAGGGATGAGACCTGGTCAGGATGGATGGAGGGATGAGACCTGGTCTGGATGGATGGAGGGATGAGACCTGGTCTGGATGGATGGAGGGATGAGACCTGGTCTGGATGGATGGAGGGATGAGACCTGGTCTGGATGGATGGAGGGATGAAACCTGGTCTGGATGGAGGGATGAGACCTGGTCTGGATGGAGGGAGGGATGAGACCTGGTCTGGATGGATGGAGGGATGAGACCTGGTCTGGATGGATGGAGGGATGAGACCTGGTCTGGATGGAGGGATGAGACCTGGTCTGGATGGATGGAGGATGAAACCTGGTCTGGATGGAGGGATGAGACCTGGTCTGGATGGAGGGAGGGATGAGACCTGGTCTGGATGGATGGAGGGATGAGACCTGGTCTGGATGGATGGAGGGATGAGACCTGGTCTGGATGGAGGGATGAGACCTGGTCTGGATGGATGGAGGGATGAGACCTGGTCTGGATGGATGGAGGGATGAGACCTGGTCTGGATGGAGGGATGAGACCTGGTCTGGATGGATGGAGGGATGAGACCTGGTCTGGATGGAGGGATGAGACCTGGTCTGGATGGAGGGATGGAGGGATGAGACCTGGTCTGGATGGATGGATGGAGGGATGAGACCTGGTCTGGATGGATGGAGGGATGAGACCTGGTCTGGATGGAGGGATGAGACCTGGTCTGGATGGAGGGATGAGACCTGGTCTGGATGGATGGAGGGATGAGACCTAGTCTGGATGGATGGAGGGATGAGACCTGGTCTGGATGGAGGGATGAGACCTGGTCTGGATGGATGGAGGGATGAGACCTGGTCTGGATGGATGGAGGGATGAGACCTGGTCTGGATGGATGGAGGGATGAGACCTGGTCTGGATGGAGGGATGAGACCTGGTCTGGATGGATGGAGGGATGAGACCTGGTCTGGATGGATGGAGGATGAGACCTGGTCTGGATGGATGGAGGGATGAGACCTGGTCTGGATGGAGGGATGAGACCTGGTCTGGATGGAGGGAGGGATGAGACCTGGTCTGGATGGATGGAGGGATGAGACCTGGTCTGGATGGATGGATGAGACCTGGTCTGGATGGATGGATGAGACCTGGTCTGGATGGAGGGATGAGACCTGGTCTGGATGGATGGAGGGATGAGACCTGGTCTGGATGGATGGAGGGATGAGACCTGGTCTGGATGGATGGATGAGACCTGGTCTGGATGGATGGAGGGATGAGACCTGGTCTGGATGGATGGAGGGATGAGACCTGGTCTGGATGGATGGATGAGACCTGGTCTGGATGGAGGGATGAGACCTGGTCTGGATGGAGGGATGAGACCTGGTCTGGATGGTTGGAGGGATGAGACCTGGTGTGGATGGATGGAGGGATGAGACCTGGTCTGGATGGATGGAGGGATGAGACCTGGTCTGGATGGATGGAGGGATGAGACCTGGTCTGGATGGATGGAGGGATGAGACCTGGTCTGGATGGAGGGATGAGACCTGGTCTGGATGGAGGGATGAGACCTGGTGTGGATGGAGGGATGAGACCTGGTGTGGATGGATGGAGGGATGAGACCTGGTCTGGATGGAGGGATGAGACCTGGTCTGGATGGAGGGAGGGATGAGACCTGGTCTGGATGGATGGAGGGATGAGACCTGGTCTGGATGGAGGGATGAGACCTGGTCTGGATGGATGGAGGGATGAGACCTGGTCTGGATGGATGGAGGGATGAGACCTGGTCTGGATGGATGGAGGGATGAGACCTGGTCTGGATGGAGGGAGGGATGAGACCTGGTCTGGATGGATGGAGGGATGAGACCTGGTCTGGATGGATGGAGGGATGAGACCTGGTCTGGATGGATGGAGGGATGAGACCTGGTCTGGCACAGGTTGCTAATTTAAGAGTATGCTTAAAAAACGAACGAACCGGAGAAGAAACCGGAGGAACCGGAGGAACCGGAGGAACCGGAGGAACCGGAGGAACCGGAGTAACCGGAGTAACCGGAGGAACCGGAGGAACCGGAGGAACCGGAGGAACCGGAGTAACCGGAGGAACATTTTTTAAAGGTATCTGTTTTATTTATTTATCTATCTCTTATAAAGTTTTTTTATTATTTTTTTTATTGTTGTGGACTGATTCTTTTTTAGCCTTAATCCTTGAACTTTGATCTTGTTATACATTTGATACATTCTATATTGTATGTCAGGGTGCATTGGTCTCCCAGCTTTTATTTTTTGGTCTTGCTTGTTTTTCAATCAAAATGTCAAAGCACCTTGTATTTCATGTACCCGGATGAAAGGTGCTTTATGAATCAAATGTGATTGATGATTGAAGTTCAGCTCGGTGAAAGTAGTTCATCACTTCTTCTCTGAAACCAAAGGTTTTAGTGTGATCATAAATGAGATTTTTTTTATCTCATTACTTGTAGTACTTTTTTTCGGCCACTAGATGGAGCCAAATCGCGGGCCAGCAAATCCGGTGCAGTACTGTTTTCGGCCACCAGAGGGCTCCACTGTGCGGGCCAAAAATCCTCTATGGTACCAGGACCGCGGAGTCTTTTGGGGCGCAGCTGGCTTTAAAGAAGCTCAGTCGTGGATGGTGGGGGGGCTTAAGCGTGGGCTCCCAAGGCACGCACGGAGAGCGAGGTGTTTGGCCGGCTCCCGGTGAGCCGGGGTGGAGGTTCTGTCTCGGGGGCCGGAGCCGCGGGGACCCGCGGGGCTCATGCGGGGCTGGTGCGGGGCTCGTGCGGGGCTGGTGCGGGGCTGGTGCGGGGCTACGTGGCTGGCAGTGCTGACTTTTTCCTCGGGACGACGGGAGGCTGCAGCGGGACGGGAACTCGGGGATCGGGGGGGGGGCGGAACCCGGAAGGAGCTGCGGGATGCTCGGCTGGGTTTCTGCAGCATCAGTTGGTCTAAATCCCGGATGGAGCTGCGTAATTCTCCGCTGGTTTTCTGCAGGTTCACCGGGTCTAAATCCCGGATGGAGCTGCGTAATTCTCCGCTGGTTTTCTGCAGCATCAGTTGGTCTAAATCCCGGATGGAGCTGCGTAATTCTCCGCTGGTTTTCTGCAGGTTCACCCGGTCTAAATCCCCGATGGAGCTGCGTAATTCTCCGCTGGGTTTCTGCAGGTTCACCCGGTCTAAATCCCGGATGGAGCTGCGTAATTCTCCGCTGGTTTTCTGCAGGTTCACCCGGTCTAAATCCCGGATGGAGCTGCGTAATTCTCCGCTGGGTTTCTGCAGGTTCTGGTGCTCTAAATACCGGATGGAGCTGGGTACATCTACGCTGGGTTTCTGCAGGTTCTGGTGCTCTAAATCCCGGATGGAGCTGCGTAATTCTCCGCTGGGTTTCTGCAGGTTCACCCAGTCTAAATCCCGGATGGAGCTGCGTAATTCTCCGCTGGGTTTCTGCAGGTTCACCCGGTCTAAATCCCGGATGGAGCTGCGTGACATTTCACATGTATTTTCCGTCTCAAATTGTGTTGAAACTGTGTAAATAAAAAACGTTTTAAATAAATAAATGACAAGGGTAAATTGTGTCCGTCATTCCCTCTTTTTTCTCCACATTTCAACTTTTTCCTCCACATTTTGTCTTTTTTCTCCAAATTTTGACTTTTTTCTCCACATTTCGACTTCTTTCTTTCTGAGAGAGAGCTGGACCTGACCCCCGTCCTCCTGTCAGGGTGGGATGTTATTTAGAGGACCAGGGTCCTCTAAATAACATCCCTCCCCTGAGAGAGACGGATCTGGTCTGACCCTCCTCCTCCTCCTTCCAGGGTGGAGCCTGCTGGAAAACGATGGCTGACACCAGGTCTGAGGAAGTGTAAGTGTGTTTTTATTCAACCATCTTCACTCCTTCATGAGTCCATCAGTGATCAATAACTGATCAATAATAACTGCAGCTGCTTGTTTGTTCTCTCCATCAGATTCCTGTCAACTCACCGTCGACACAAACACAGTCCACAAATACATCAAACTGTCTGACGACAACAGGAAGATGATGTTTGTGGAGGAGGATCAGTCGTATCCTGATCATCCAGACAGGTTTGATTCCTGGCCTCAGCTGCTGTTTAGATGAAGTTCTGACGGGTCGCTGTTACTGGGAGGTCCGGTGGAGCGGAGGAGTTTCTGTATCAGTGAGTTACAGAAGAATCAGCAGGAGAGGAGGCTCTGGTGACTCTTGGTTTGGAGGAAACCATCATTCCTGGAGTCTGTTCTGTTCTCCAGGTCTTCAGTACCGTGTCCTTCACAATAAAAGAGTAACATCCATCACAATAAAAGACTAACATCCATCACCTCCTCATCTCCATGTCCAGACTCTGGTGACTGTGAGTTTGGAGGAAACCATCATTCCTGGAGGCTGGACTGTGATCCAGGTGATCAGTACAGTGTCCTTCACAATAAGAGACTAACACCCACCACCTCCTCATCTCCATCTTCAGACTCTAACAGAGCAGCAGTTTACGTGGACGTTCCTGCTGGAACTCTGTCCTTCTATGAAGTCTCTGTCTCTGACAGACTGATCCACCTCCACACCTTCAACACCAGCTTCTCTGGACCTCTCTGTGCTGGATTTGGACTCTGGTACAGGTCTGATTCTGGTTCCTCAGTGTCTCTGTGTCCACTTTAGTCTCCAGAGTCTCCGCTCAGAGAAACTGTCTCTGTTGGATCCTGGACTTGGACTCTGGTTCTGGTTCCTCAGAGTCTCCATGATGAAGATGATGATGCTGAAGAAGGAGATGATCACCATTTATCTTACATTTTTTGGTTTATTGTATTTTATTTGATCTTTTTTCACATTTAAACATTAAATCATTTACTGGATTGTTGATGTTTGATCATGAATTAGATTTTTATCTCATTATTCTTGTTTTATTCTTGATTCTGTCTCTAAATGTTTTCATGTTTGACTTCACGTTTACATTCTTAGAATCTTGTTTCTTCCCTGAAAGAAAGTTTGAGCTTCAAATCTAAACATTTCCATTTTACATTCAACTTTTCCAGTTTGTACAATATTTGATTGATTTATCTGATTGTTTTAATTTGATTCCTTCAGTTTTCAAAGTTGTTGATGTAAAAATGAAGTGAGAAGATGGAAATATTCATGTAACATCCAACATGTAAAAACATCAGCAGCATGTGTAAAAGTATTCAAGTACTCTTGAAATAAAAAACATCAGCGTTAGAAACCGAGTGAAGATGAAGTGATGACTCCTCTTCCTCTCTGACCTCCAACTCCTGGATGGAGGGATGAGACCTGGTCAGGATGGATGGAGGGATGAGACCTGGTCTGGATGGATGGAGGGATGAGACCTGGTCTGGATGGATGGAGGGATGAGACCTGGTCTGGATGGATGGAGGGATGAGACCTGGTCTGGATGGATGGAGGGATGAAACCTGGTCTGGATGGAGGGATGAGACCTGGTCTGGATGGAGGGAGGGATGAGACCTGGTCTGGATGGATGGAGGGATGAGACCTGGTCTGGATGGATGGAGGGATGAGACCTGGTCTGGATGGAGGGATGAGACCTGGTCTGGATGGATGGAGGGATGAAACCTGGTCTGGATGGAGGGATGAGACCTGGTCTGGATGGAGGGAGGGATGAGACCTGGTCTGGATGGATGGAGGGATGAGACCTGGTCTGGATGGATGGAGGGATGAGACCTGGTCTGGATGGAGGGATGAGACCTGGTCTGGATGGATGGAGGGATGAGACCTGGTCTGGATGGATGGAGGGATGAGACCTGGTCTGGATGGAGGGATGAGACCTGGTCTGGATGGATGGAGGGATGAGACCTGGTCTGGATGGAGGGATGAGACCTGGTCTGGATGGAGGGATGGAGGGATGAGACCTGGTCTGGATGGATGGATGGAGGGATGAGACCTGGTCTGGATGGATGGAGGGATGAGACCTGGTCTGGATGGAGGGATGAGACCTGGTCTGGATGGAGGGATGAGACCTGGTCTGGATGGATGGAGGGATGAGACCTAGTCTGGATGGATGGAGGGATGAGACCTGGTCTGGATGGAGGGATGAGACCTGGTCTGGATGGATGGAGGGATGAGACCTGGTCTGGATGGATGGAGGGATGAGACCTGGTCTGGATGGATGGAGGGATGAGACCTGGTCTGGATGGAGGGATGAGACCTGGTCTGGATGGATGGAGGGATGAGACCTGGTCTGGATGGATGGAGGGATGAGACCTGGTCTGGATGGATGGAGGGATGAGACCTGGTCTGGATGGAGGGATGAGACCTGGTCTGGATGGAGGGAGGGATGAGACCTGGTCTGGATGGATGGAGGGATGAGACCTGGTCTGGATGGATGGATGAGACCTGGTCTGGATGGATGGATGAGACCTGGTCTGGATGGAGGGATGAGACCTGGTCTGGATGGATGGAGGGATGAGACCTGGTCTGGATGGATGGAGGGATGAGACCTGGTCTGGATGGATGGATGAGACCTGGTCTGGATGGAGGGAGGGATGAGACCTGGTCTGGATGGATGGAGGGATGAGACCTGGTCTGGATGGATGGATGAGACCTGGTCTGGATGGATGGATGAGACCTGGTCTGGATGGAGGGATGAGACCTGGTCTGGATGGTTGGAGGGATGAGACCTGGTGTGGATGGATGGAGGGATGAGACCTGGTCTGGATGGATGGAGGGATGAGACCTGGTCTGGATGGATGGAGGGATGAGACCTGGTCTGGATGGATGGAGGGATGAGACCTGGTCTGGATGGAGGGATGAGACCTGGTCTGGATGGAGGGATGAGACCTGGTGTGGATGGAGGGATGAGACCTGGTGTGGATGGATGGAGGGATGAGACCTGGTCTGGATGGAGGGATGAGACCTGGTCTGGATGGAGGGAGGGATGAGACCTGGTCTGGATGGATGGAGGGATGAGACCTGGTCTGGATGGAGGGATGAGACCTGGTCTGGATGGATGGAGGGATGAGACCTGGTCTGGATGGATGGAGGGATGAGACCTGGTCTGGATGGATGGAGGGATGAGACCTGGTCTGGATGGAGGGAGGGATGAGACCTGGTCTGGATGGATGGAGGGATGAGACCTGGTCTGGATGGATGGAGGGATGAGACCTGGTCTGGATGGATGGAGGGATGAGACCTGGTCTGGCACAGGTTGCTAATTTAAGAGTATGCTTAAAAAACGAACGAACCGGAGAAGAAACCGGAGGAACCGGAGGAACCGGAGGAACCGGAGGAACCGGAGGAACCGGAGTAACCGGAGTAACCGGAGGAACCGGAGGAACCGGAGGAACCGGAGGAACCGGAGTAACCGGAGGAACATTTTTTAAAGGTATCTGTTTTATTTATTTATCTATCTCTTATAAAGTTTTTTTATTATTTTTTTTATTGTTGTGGACTGATTCTTTTTTAGCCTTAATCCTTGAACTTTGATCTTGTTATACATTTGATACATTCTATATTGTATGTCAGGGTGCATTGGTCTCCCAGCTTTTATTTTTTGGTCTTGCTTGTTTTTCAATCAAAATGTCAAAGCACCTTGTATTTCATGTACCCGGATGAAAGGTGCTTTATGAATCAAATGTGATTGATGATTGAAGTTCAGCTCGGTGAAAGTAGTTCATCACTTCTTCTCTGAAACCAAAGGTTTTAGTGTGATCATAAATGAGATTTTTTTTATCTCATTACTTGTAGTACTTTTTTTCGGCCACTAGATGGAGCCAAATCGCGGGCCAGCAAATCCGGTGCAGTACTGTTTTCGGCCACCAGAGGGCTCCACTGTGCGGGCCAAAAATCCTCTATGGTACCAGGACCGCGGAGTCTTTTGGGGCGCAGCTGGCTTTAAAGAAGCTCAGTCGTGGATGGTGGGGGGGCTTAAGCGTGGGCTCCCAAGGCACGCACGGAGAGCGAGGTGTTTGGCCGGCTCCCGGTGAGCCGGGGTGGAGGTTCTGTCTCGGGGGCCGGAGCCGCGGGGACCCGCGGGGCTCATGCGGGGCTGGTGCGGGGCTCGTGCGGGGCTGGTGCGGGGCTGGTGCGGGGCTACGTGGCTGGCAGTGCTGACTTTTTCCTCGGGACGACGGGAGGCTGCAGCGGGACGGGAACTCGGGGATCGGGGGGGGGGCGGAACCCGGAAGGAGCTGCGGGATGCTCGGCTGGGTTTCTGCAGCATCAGTTGGTCTAAATCCCGGATGGAGCTGCGTAATTCTCCGCTGGTTTTCTGCAGGTTCACCGGGTCTAAATCCCGGATGGAGCTGCGTAATTCTCCGCTGGTTTTCTGCAGCATCAGTTGGTCTAAATCCCGGATGGAGCTGCGTAATTCTCCGCTGGTTTTCTGCAGGTTCACCCGGTCTAAATCCCCGATGGAGCTGCGTAATTCTCCGCTGGGTTTCTGCAGGTTCACCCGGTCTAAATCCCGGATGGAGCTGCGTAATTCTCCGCTGGTTTTCTGCAGGTTCACCCGGTCTAAATCCCGGATGGAGCTGCGTAATTCTCCGCTGGGTTTCTGCAGGTTCTGGTGCTCTAAATACCGGATGGAGCTGGGTACATCTACGCTGGGTTTCTGCAGGTTCTGGTGCTCTAAATCCCGGATGGAGCTGCGTAATTCTCCGCTGGGTTTCTGCAGGTTCACCCAGTCTAAATCCCGGATGGAGCTGCGTAATTCTCCGCTGGGTTTCTGCAGGTTCACCCGGTCTAAATCCCGGATGGAGCTGCGTGACATTTCACATGTATTTTCCGTCTCAAATTGTGTTGAAACTGTGTAAATAAAAAACGTTTTAAATAAATAAATGACAAGGGTAAATTGTGTCCGTCATTCCCTCTTTTTTCTCCACATTTCAACTTTTTCCTCCACATTTTGTCTTTTTTCTCCAAATTTTGACTTTTTTCTCCACATTTCGACTTCTTTCTTTCTGAGAGAGAGCTGGACCTGACCCCCGTCCTCCTGTCAGGGTGGGATGTTATTTAGAGGACCAGGGTCCTCTAAATAACATCCCTCCCCTGAGAGAGACGGATCTGGTCTGACCCTCCTCCTCCTCCTTCCAGGGTGGAGCCTGCTGGAAAACGATGGCTGACACCAGGTCTGAGGAAGTGTAAGTGTGTTTTTATTCAACCATCTTCACTCCTTCATGAGTCCATCAGTGATCAATAACTGATCAATAATAACTGCAGCTGCTTGTTTGTTCTCTCCATCAGATTCCTGTCAACTCACCGTCGACACAAACACAGTCCACAAATACATCAAACTGTCTGACGACAACAGGAAGATGATGTTTGTGGAGGAGGATCAGTCGTATCCTGATCATCCAGACAGGTTTGATTCCTGGCCTCAGCTGCTGTTTAGATGAAGTTCTGACGGGTCGCTGTTACTGGGAGGTCCGGTGGAGCGGAGGAGTTTCTGTATCAGTGAGTTACAGAAGAATCAGCAGGAGAGGAGGCTCTGGTGACTCTTGGTTTGGAGGAAACCATCATTCCTGGAGTCTGTTCTGTTCTCCAGGTCTTCAGTACCGTGTCCTTCACAATAAAAGAGTAACATCCATCACAATAAAAGACTAACATCCATCACCTCCTCATCTCCATGTCCAGACTCTGGTGACTGTGAGTTTGGAGGAAACCATCATTCCTGGAGGCTGGACTGTGATCCAGGTGATCAGTACAGTGTCCTTCACAATAAGAGACTAACACCCACCACCTCCTCATCTCCATCTTCAGACTCTAACAGAGCAGCAGTTTACGTGGACGTTCCTGCTGGAACTCTGTCCTTCTATGAAGTCTCTGTCTCTGACAGACTGATCCACCTCCACACCTTCAACACCAGCTTCTCTGGACCTCTCTGTGCTGGATTTGGACTCTGGTACAGGTCTGATTCTGGTTCCTCAGTGTCTCTGTGTCCACTTTAGTCTCCAGAGTCTCCGCTCAGAGAAACTGTCTCTGTTGGATCCTGGACTTGGACTCTGGTTCTGGTTCCTCAGAGTCTCCATGATGAAGATGATGATGCTGAAGAAGGAGATGATCACCATTTATCTTACATTTTTTGGTTTATTGTATTTTATTTGATCTTTTTTCACATTTAAACATTAAATCATTTACTGGATTGTTGATGTTTGATCATGAATTAGATTTTTATCTCATTATTCTTGTTTTATTCTTGATTCTGTCTCTAAATGTTTTCATGTTTGACTTCACGTTTAGATTCTTAGAATCTTGTTTCTTCCCTGAAAGAAAGTTTGAGCTTCAAATCTAAACATTTCCATTTTACATTCAACTTTTCCAGTTTGTACAATATTTGATTGATTTATCTGATTGTTTTAATTTGATTCCTTCAGTTTTCAAAGTTGTTGATGTAAAAATGAAGTGAGAAGATGGAAATATTCATGTAACATCCAACATGTAAAAACATCAGCAGCATGTGTAAAAGTATTCAAGTACTCTTGAAATAAAAAACATCAGCGTTAGAAACCGAGTGAAGATGAAGTGATGACTCCTCTTCCTCTCTGACCTCCAACTCCTGGATGGAGGGATGAGACCTGGTCAGGATGGATGGAGGGATGAGACCTGGTCTGGATGGATGGAGGGATGAGACCTGGTCTGGATGGATGGAGGGATGAGACCTGGTCTGGATGGATGGAGGGATGAGACCTGGTCTGGATGGATGGAGGGATGAAACCTGGTCTGGATGGAGGGATGAGACCTGGTCTGGATGGAGGGAGGGATGAGACCTGGTCTGGATGGATGGAGGGATGAGACCTGGTCTGGATGGATGGAGGGATGAGACCTGGTCTGGATGGAGGGATGAGACCTGGTCTGGATGGATGGAGGGATGAAACCTGGTCTGGATGGAGGGATGAGACCTGGTCTGGATGGAGGGAGGGATGAGACCTGGTCTGGATGGATGGAGGGATGAGACCTGGTCTGGATGGATGGAGGGATGAGACCTGGTCTGGATGGAGGGATGAGACCTGGTCTGGATGGATGGAGGGATGAGACCTGGTCTGGATGGATGGAGGGATGAGACCTGGTCTGGATGGAGGGATGAGACCTGGTCTGGATGGATGGAGGGATGAGACCTGGTCTGGATGGAGGGATGAGACCTGGTCTGGATGGAGGGATGGAGGGATGAGACCTGGTCTGGATGGATGGATGGAGGGATGAGACCTGGTCTGGATGGATGGAGGGATGAGACCTGGTCTGGATGGATGGAGGGATGAGACCTGGTCTGGATGGATGGAGGGATGAGACCTGGTCTGGATGGATGGAGGGATGAGACCTGGTCTGGATGGATGGATGAGACCTGGTCTGGATGGAGGGATGAGACCTGGTCTGGATGGATGGAGGGATGAGACCTGGTCTGGATGGATGGAGGGATGAGACCTGGTCTGGATGGATGGAGGGATGAGACCTGGTCTGGATGGAGGGATGAGACCTGGTCTGGATGGATGGAGGGATGAGACCTGGTCTGGATGGATGGAGGGATGAGACCTGGTCTGGATGGATGGAGGGATGAGACCTGGTCTGGATGGAGGGATGAGACCTGGTCTGGATGGAGGGAGGGATGAGACCTGGTCTGGATGGATGGAGGGATGAGACCTGGTCTGGATGGATGGATGAGACCTGGTCTGGATGGATGGATGAGACCTGGTCTGGATGGAGGGATGAGACCTGGTCTGGATGGATGGAGGGATGAGACCTGGTCTGGATGGATGGAGGGATGAGACCTGGTCTGGATGGATGGATGAGACCTGGTCTGGATGGAGGGAGGGATGAGACCTGGTCTGGATGGATGGAGGGATGAGACCTGGTCTGGATGGATGGATGAGACCTGGTCTGGATGGAGGGATGAGACCTGGTCTGGATGGTTGGAGGGATGAGACCTGGTGTGGATGGATGGAGGGATGAGACCTGGTCTGGATGGATGGAGGGATGAGACCTGGTCTGGATGGATGGAGGGATGAGACCTGGTCTGGATGGAGGGATGAGACCTGGTCTGGATGGAGGGATGAGACCTGGTGTGGATGGAGGGATGAGACCTGGTGTGGATGGATGGAGGGATGAGACCTGGTCTGGATGGAGGGATGAGACCTGGTCTGGATGGAGGGAGGGATGAGACCTGGTCTGGATGGATGGAGGGATGAGACCTGGTCTGGATGGAGGGATGAGACCTGGTCTGGATGGATGGAGGGATGAGACCTGGTCTGGATGGATGGAGGGATGAGACCTGGTCTGGATGGATGGAGGGATGAGACCTGGTCTGGATGGAGGGATGAGACCTGGTCTGGATGGATGGAGGGATGAGACCTGGTCTGGCACAGGTTGCTAATTTAAGAGTATGCTTAAAAAACGAACGAACCGGAGAAGAAACCGGAGGAACCGGAGGAACCGGAGGAACCGGAGGAACCGGAGGAACCGGAGTAACCGGAGTAACCGGAGGAACCGGAGGAACCGGAGTAACCGGAGGAACATTTTTTAAAGGTATCTGTTTTATTTATTTATCTATCTCTTATAAAGTTTTTTTATTATTTTTTTTATTGTTGTGGACTGATTCTTTTTTAGCCTTAATCCTTGAACTTTGATCTTGTTATACATTTGATACATTCTATATTGTATGTCAGGGTGCATTGGTCTCCCAGCTTTTATTTTTTGGTCTTGCTTGTTTTTCAATCAAAATGTCAAAGCACCTTGTATTTCATGTACCCGGATGAAAGGTGCTTTATGAATCAAATGTGATTGATGATTGAAGTTCAGCTCGGTGAAAGTAGTTCATCACTTCTTCTCTGAAACCAAAGGTTTTAGTGTGATCATAAATGAGATTTTTTTTATCTCATTACTTGTAGTACTTTTTTTCGGCCACTAGATGGAGCCAAATCGCGGGCCAGCAAATCCGGTGCAGTACTGTTTTCGGCCACCAGAGGGCTCCACTGTGCGGGCCAAAAATCCTCTATGGTACCAGGACCGCGGAGTCTTTTGGGGCGCAGCTGGCTTTAAAGAAGCTCAGTCGTGGATGGTGGGGGGGCTTAAGCGTGGGCTCCCAAGGCACGCACGGAGAGCGAGGTGTTTGGCCGGCTCCCGGTGAGCCGGGGTGGAGGTTCTGTCTCGGGGGCCGGAGCCGCGGGGACCCGCGGGGCTCATGCGGGGCTGGTGCGGGGCTCGTGCGGGGCTGGTGCGGGGCTGGTGCGGGGCTACGTGGCTGGCAGTGCTGACTTTTTCCTCGGGACGACGGGAGGCTGCAGCGGGACGGGAACTCGGGGATCGGGGGGGGGGCGGAACCCGGAAGGAGCTGCGGGATGCTCGGCTGGGTTTCTGCAGCATCAGTTGGTCTAAATCCCGGATGGAGCTGCGTAATTCTCCGCTGGTTTTCTGCAGGTTCACCGGGTCTAAATCCCGGATGGAGCTGCGTAATTCTCCGCTGGTTTTCTGCAGCATCAGTTGGTCTAAATCCCGGATGGAGCTGCGTAATTCTCCGCTGGTTTTCTGCAGGTTCACCCGGTCTAAATCCCCGATGGAGCTGCGTAATTCTCCGCTGGGTTTCTGCAGGTTCACCCGGTCTAAATCCCGGATGGAGCTGCGTAATTCTCCGCTGGTTTTCTGCAGGTTCACCCGGTCTAAATCCCGGATGGAGCTGCGTAATTCTCCGCTGGGTTTCTGCAGGTTCTGGTGCTCTAAATACCGGATGGAGCTGGGTACATCTACGCTGGGTTTCTGCAGGTTCTGGTGCTCTAAATCCCGGATGGAGCTGCGTAATTCTCCGCTGGGTTTCTGCAGGTTCACCCAGTCTAAATCCCGGATGGAGCTGCGTAATTCTCCGCTGGGTTTCTGCAGGTTCACCCGGTCTAAATCCCGGATGGAGCTGCGTGACATTTCACATGTATTTTCCGTCTCAAATTGTGTTGAAACTGTGTAAATAAAAAACGTTTTAAATAAATAAATGACAAGGGTAAATTGTGTCCGTCATTCCCTCTTTTTTCTCCACATTTCAACTTTTTCCTCCACATTTTGTCTTTTTTCTCCAAATTTTGACTTTTTTCTCCACATTTCGACTTCTTTCTTTCTGAGAGAGAGCTGGACCTGACCCCCGTCCTCCTGTCAGGGTGGGATGTTATTTAGAGGACCAGGGTCCTCTAAATAACATCCCTCCCCTGAGAGAGACGGATCTGGTCTGACCCTCCTCCTCCTCCTTCCAGGGTGGAGCCTGCTGGAAAACGATGGCTGACACCAGGTCTGAGGAAGTGTAAGTGTGTTTTTATTCAACCATCTTCACTCCTTCATGAGTCCATCAGTGATCAATAACTGATCAATAATAACTGCAGCTGCTTGTTTGTTCTCTCCATCAGATTCCTGTCAACTCACCGTCGACACAAACACAGTCCACAAATACATCAAACTGTCTGACGACAACAGGAAGATGATGTTTGTGGAGGAGGATCAGTCGTATCCTGATCATCCAGACAGGTTTGATTCCTGGCCTCAGCTGCTGTTTAGATGAAGTTCTGACGGGTCGCTGTTACTGGGAGGTCCGGTGGAGCGGAGGAGTTTCTGTATCAGTGAGTTACAGAAGAATCAGCAGGAGAGGAGGCTCTGGTGACTCTTGGTTTGGAGGAAACCATCATTCCTGGAGTCTGTTCTGTTCTCCAGGTCTTCAGTACCGTGTCCTTCACAATAAAAGAGTAACATCCATCACAATAAAAGACTAACATCCATCACCTCCTCATCTCCATGTCCAGACTCTGGTGACTGTGAGTTTGGAGGAAACCATCATTCCTGGAGGCTGGACTGTGATCCAGGTGATCAGTACAGTGTCCTTCACAATAAGAGACTAACACCCACCACCTCCTCATCTCCATCTTCAGACTCTAACAGAGCAGCAGTTTACGTGGACGTTCCTGCTGGAACTCTGTCCTTCTATGAAGTCTCTGTCTCTGACAGACTGATCCACCTCCACACCTTCAACACCAGCTTCTCTGGACCTCTCTGTGCTGGATTTGGACTCTGGTACAGGTCTGATTCTGGTTCCTCAGTGTCTCTGTGTCCACTTTAGTCTCCAGAGTCTCCGCTCAGAGAAACTGTCTCTGTTGGATCCTGGACTTGGACTCTGGTTCTGGTTCCTCAGAGTCTCCATGATGAAGATGATGATGCTGAAGAAGGAGATGATCACCATTTATCTTACATTTTTTGGTTTATTGTATTTTATTTGATCTTTTTTCACATTTAAACATTAAATCATTTACTGGATTGTTGATGTTTGATCATGAATTAGATTTTTATCTCATTATTCTTGTTTTATTCTTGATTCTGTCTCTAAATGTTTTCATGTTTGACTTCACGTTTAGATTCTTAGAATCTTGTTTCTTCCCTGAAAGAAAGTTTGAGCTTCAAATCTAAACATTTCCATTTTACATTCAACTTTTCCAGTTTGTACAATATTTGATTGATTTATCTGATTGTTTTAATTTGATTCCTTCAGTTTTCAAAGTTGTTGATGTAAAAATGAAGTGAGAAGATGGAAATATTCATGTAACATCCAACATGTAAAAACATCAGCAGCATGTGTAAAAGTATTCAAGTACTCTTGAAATAAAAAACATCAGCGTTAGAAACCGAGTGAAGATGAAGTGATGACTCCTCTTCCTCTCTGACCTCCAACTCCTGGATGGAGGGATGAGACCTGGTCAGGATGGATGGAGGGATGAGACCTGGTCTGGATGGATGGAGGGATGAGACCTGGTCTGGATGGATGGAGGGATGAGACCTGGTCTGGATGGATGGAGGGATGAGACCTGGTCTGGATGGATGGAGGGATGAAACCTGGTCTGGATGGAGGGATGAGACCTGGTCTGGATGGAGGGAGGGATGAGACCTGGTCTGGATGGATGGAGGGATGAGACCTGGTCTGGATGGATGGAGGGATGAGACCTGGTCTGGATGGAGGGATGAGACCTGGTCTGGATGGATGGAGGGATGAAACCTGGTCTGGATGGAGGGATGAGACCTGGTCTGGATGGAGGGAGGGATGAGACCTGGTCTGGATGGATGGAGGGATGAGACCTGGTCTGGATGGATGGAGGGATGAGACCTGGTCTGGATGGAGGGATGAGACCTGGTCTGGATGGATGGAGGGATGAGACCTGGTCTGGATGGATGGAGGGATGAGACCTGGTCTGGATGGAGGGATGAGACCTGGTCTGGATGGATGGAGGGATGAGACCTGGTCTGGATGGAGGGATGAGACCTGGTCTGGATGGAGGGATGGAGGGATGAGACCTGGTCTGGATGGATGGATGGAGGGATGAGACCTGGTCTGGATGGATGGAGGGATGAGACCTGGTCTGGATGGATGGAGGGATGAGACCTGGTCTGGATGGATGGAGGGATGAGACCTGGTCTGGATGGATGGAGGGATGAGACCTGGTCTGGATGGATGGATGAGACCTGGTCTGGATGGAGGGATGAGACCTGGTCTGGATGGATGGAGGGATGAGACCTGGTCTGGATGGATGGAGGGATGAGACCTGGTCTGGATGGATGGAGGGATGAGACCTGGTCTGGATGGAGGGATGAGACCTGGTCTGGATGGATGGAGGGATGAGACCTGGTCTGGATGGATGGAGGGATGAGACCTGGTCTGGATGGATGGAGGGATGAGACCTGGTCTGGATGGAGGGATGAGACCTGGTCTGGATGGAGGGAGGGATGAGACCTGGTCTGGATGGATGGAGGGATGAGACCTGGTCTGGATGGATGGATGAGACCTGGTCTGGATGGATGGATGAGACCTGGTCTGGATGGAGGGATGAGACCTGGTCTGGATGGATGGAGGGATGAGACCTGGTCTGGATGGATGGAGGGATGAGACCTGGTCTGGATGGATGGATGAGACCTGGTCTGGATGGAGGGAGGGATGAGACCTGGTCTGGATGGATGGAGGGATGAGACCTGGTCTGGATGGATGGATGAGACCTGGTCTGGATGGAGGGATGAGACCTGGTCTGGATGGTTGGAGGGATGAGACCTGGTGTGGATGGATGGAGGGATGAGACCTGGTCTGGATGGATGGAGGGATGAGACCTGGTCTGGATGGATGGAGGGATGAGACCTGGTCTGGATGGAGGGATGAGACCTGGTCTGGATGGAGGGATGAGACCTGGTGTGGATGGAGGGATGAGACCTGGTGTGGATGGATGGAGGGATGAGACCTGGTCTGGATGGAGGGATGAGACCTGGTCTGGATGGAGGGAGGGATGAGACCTGGTCTGGATGGATGGAGGGATGAGACCTGGTCTGGATGGAGGGATGAGACCTGGTCTGGATGGATGGAGGGATGAGACCTGGTCTGGATGGATGGAGGGATGAGACCTGGTCTGGATGGATGGAGGGATGAGACCTGGTCTGGATGGAGGGATGAGACCTGGTCTGGATGGATGGAGGGATGAGACCTGGTCTGGCACAGGTTGCTAATTTAAGAGTATGCTTAAAAAACGAACGAACCGGAGAAGAAACCGGAGGAACCGGAGGAACCGGAGGAACCGGAGGAACCGGAGGAACCGGAGTAACCGGAGTAACCGGAGGAACCGGAGGAACCGGAGTAACCGGAGGAACATTTTTTAAAGGTATCTGTTTTATTTATTTATCTATCTCTTATAAAGTTTTTTTATTATTTTTTTTATTGTTGTGGACTGATTCTTTTTTAGCCTTAATCCTTGAACTTTGATCTTGTTATACATTTGATACATTCTATATTGTATGTCAGGGTGCATTGGTCTCCCAGCTTTTATTTTTTGGTCTTGCTTGTTTTTCAATCAAAATGTCAAAGCACCTTGTATTTCATGTACCCGGATGAAAGGTGCTTTATGAATCAAATGTGATTGATGATTGAAGTTCAGCTCGGTGAAAGTAGTTCATCACTTCTTCTCTGAAACCAAAGGTTTTAGTGTGATCATAAATGAGATTTTTTTTATCTCATTACTTGTAGTACTTTTTTTCGGCCACTAGATGGAGCCAAATCGCGGGCCAGCAAATCCGGTGCAGTACTGTTTTCGGCCACCAGAGGGCTCCACTGTGCGGGCCAAAAATCCTCTATGGTACCAGGACCGCGGAGTCTTTTGGGGCGCAGCTGGCTTTAAAGAAGCTCAGTCGTGGATGGTGGGGGGGCTTAAGCGTGGGCTCCCAAGGCACGCACGGAGAGCGAGGTGTTTGGCCGGCTCCCGGTGAGCCGGGGTGGAGGTTCTGTCTCGGGGGCCGGAGCCGCGGGGACCCGCGGGGCTCATGCGGGGCTGGTGCGGGGCTCGTGCGGGGCTGGTGCGGGGCTGGTGCGGGGCTACGTGGCTGGCAGTGCTGACTTTTTCCTCGGGACGACGGGAGGCTGCAGCGGGACGGGAACTCGGGGATCGGGGGGGGGGCGGAACCCGGAAGGAGCTGCGGGATGCTCGGCTGGGTTTCTGCAGCATCAGTTGGTCTAAATCCCGGATGGAGCTGCGTAATTCTCCGCTGGTTTTCTGCAGGTTCACCGGGTCTAAATCCCGGATGGAGCTGCGTAATTCTCCGCTGGTTTTCTGCAGCATCAGTTGGTCTAAATCCCGGATGGAGCTGCGTAATTCTCCGCTGGTTTTCTGCAGGTTCACCCGGTCTAAATCCCCGATGGAGCTGCGTAATTCTCCGCTGGGTTTCTGCAGGTTCACCCGGTCTAAATCCCGGATGGAGCTGCGTAATTCTCCGCTGGTTTTCTGCAGGTTCACCCGGTCTAAATCCCGGATGGAGCTGCGTAATTCTCCGCTGGGTTTCTGCAGGTTCTGGTGCTCTAAATACCGGATGGAGCTGGGTACATCTACGCTGGGTTTCTGCAGGTTCTGGTGCTCTAAATCCCGGATGGAGCTGCGTAATTCTCCGCTGGGTTTCTGCAGGTTCACCCAGTCTAAATCCCGGATGGAGCTGCGTAATTCTCCGCTGGGTTTCTGCAGGTTCACCCGGTCTAAATCCCGGATGGAGCTGCGTGACATTTCACATGTATTTTCCGTCTCAAATTGTGTTGAAACTGTGTAAATAAAAAACGTTTTAAATAAATAAATGACAAGGGTAAATTGTGTCCGTCATTCCCTCTTTTTTCTCCACATTTCAACTTTTTCCTCCACATTTTGTCTTTTTTCTCCAAATTTTGACTTTTTTCTCCACATTTCGACTTCTTTCTTTCTGAGAGAGAGCTGGACCTGACCCCCGTCCTCCTGTCAGGGTGGGATGTTATTTAGAGGACCAGGGTCCTCTAAATAACATCCCTCCCCTGAGAGAGACGGATCTGGTCTGACCCTCCTCCTCCTCCTTCCAGGGTGGAGCCTGCTGGAAAACGATGGCTGACACCAGGTCTGAGGAAGTGTAAGTGTGTTTTTATTCAACCATCTTCACTCCTTCATGAGTCCATCAGTGATCAATAACTGATCAATAATAACTGCAGCTGCTTGTTTGTTCTCTCCATCAGATTCCTGTCAACTCACCGTCGACACAAACACAGTCCACAAATACATCAAACTGTCTGACGACAACAGGAAGATGATGTTTGTGGAGGAGGATCAGTCGTATCCTGATCATCCAGACAGGTTTGATTCCTGGCCTCAGCTGCTGTTTAGATGAAGTTCTGACGGGTCGCTGTTACTGGGAGGTCCGGTGGAGCGGAGGAGTTTCTGTATCAGTGAGTTACAGAAGAATCAGCAGGAGAGGAGGCTCTGGTGACTCTTGGTTTGGAGGAAACCATCATTCCTGGAGTCTGTTCTGTTCTCCAGGTCTTCAGTACCGTGTCCTTCACAATAAAAGAGTAACATCCATCACAATAAAAGACTAACATCCATCACCTCCTCATCTCCATGTCCAGACTCTGGTGACTGTGAGTTTGGAGGAAACCATCATTCCTGGAGGCTGGACTGTGATCCAGGTGATCAGTACAGTGTCCTTCACAATAAGAGACTAACACCCACCACCTCCTCATCTCCATCTTCAGACTCTAACAGAGCAGCAGTTTACGTGGACGTTCCTGCTGGAACTCTGTCCTTCTATGAAGTCTCTGTCTCTGACAGACTGATCCACCTCCACACCTTCAACACCAGCTTCTCTGGACCTCTCTGTGCTGGATTTGGACTCTGGTACAGGTCTGATTCTGGTTCCTCAGTGTCTCTGTGTCCACTTTAGTCTCCAGAGTCTCCGCTCAGAGAAACTGTCTCTGTTGGATCCTGGACTTGGACTCTGGTTCTGGTTCCTCAGAGTCTCCATGATGAAGATGATGATGCTGAAGAAGGAGATGATCACCATTTATCTTACATTTTTTGGTTTATTGTATTTTATTTGATCTTTTTTCACATTTAAACATTAAATCATTTACTGGATTGTTGATGTTTGATCATGAATTAGATTTTTATCTCATTATTCTTGTTTTATTCTTGATTCTGTCTCTAAATGTTTTCATGTTTGACTTCACGTTTAGATTCTTAGAATCTTGTTTCTTCCCTGAAAGAAAGTTTGAGCTTCAAATCTAAACATTTCCATTTTACATTCAACTTTTCCAGTTTGTACAATATTTGATTGATTTATCTGATTGTTTTAATTTGATTCCTTCAGTTTTCAAAGTTGTTGATGTAAAAATGAAGTGAGAAGATGGAAATATTCATGTAACATCCAACATGTAAAAACATCAGCAGCATGTGTAAAAGTATTCAAGTACTCTTGAAATAAAAAACATCAGCGTTAGAAACCGAGTGAAGATGAAGTGATGACTCCTCTTCCTCTCTGACCTCCAACTCCTGGATGGAGGGATGAGACCTGGTCAGGATGGATGGAGGGATGAGACCTGGTCTGGATGGATGGAGGGATGAGACCTGGTCTGGATGGATGGAGGGATGAGACCTGGTCTGGATGGATGGAGGGATGAGACCTGGTCTGGATGGATGGAGGGATGAAACCTGGTCTGGATGGAGGGATGAGACCTGGTCTGGATGGAGGGAGGGATGAGACCTGGTCTGGATGGATGGAGGGATGAGACCTGGTCTGGATGGATGGAGGGATGAGACCTGGTCTGGATGGAGGGATGAGACCTGGTCTGGATGGATGGAGGGATGAAACCTGGTCTGGATGGAGGGATGAGACCTGGTCTGGATGGAGGGAGGGATGAGACCTGGTCTGGATGGATGGAGGGATGAGACCTGGTCTGGATGGATGGAGGGATGAGACCTGGTCTGGATGGAGGGATGAGACCTGGTCTGGATGGATGGAGGGATGAGACCTGGTCTGGATGGATGGAGGGATGAGACCTGGTCTGGATGGAGGGATGAGACCTGGTCTGGATGGATGGAGGGATGAGACCTGGTCTGGATGGAGGGATGAGACCTGGTCTGGATGGAGGGATGGAGGGATGAGACCTGGTCTGGATGGATGGATGGAGGGATGAGACCTGGTCTGGATGGATGGAGGGATGAGACCTGGTCTGGATGGATGGAGGGATGAGACCTGGTCTGGATGGATGGAGGGATGAGACCTGGTCTGGATGGATGGAGGGATGAGACCTGGTCTGGATGGATGGATGAGACCTGGTCTGGATGGAGGGATGAGACCTGGTCTGGATGGATGGAGGGATGAGACCTGGTCTGGATGGATGGAGGGATGAGACCTGGTCTGGATGGATGGAGGGATGAGACCTGGTCTGGATGGAGGGATGAGACCTGGTCTGGATGGATGGAGGGATGAGACCTGGTCTGGATGGATGGAGGGATGAGACCTGGTCTGGATGGATGGAGGGATGAGACCTGGTCTGGATGGAGGGATGAGACCTGGTCTGGATGGAGGGAGGGATGAGACCTGGTCTGGATGGATGGAGGGATGAGACCTGGTCTGGATGGATGGATGAGACCTGGTCTGGATGGATGGATGAGACCTGGTCTGGATGGAGGGATGAGACCTGGTCTGGATGGATGGAGGGATGAGACCTGGTCTGGATGGATGGAGGGATGAGACCTGGTCTGGATGGATGGATGAGACCTGGTCTGGATGGAGGGAGGGATGAGACCTGGTCTGGATGGATGGAGGGATGAGACCTGGTCTGGATGGATGGATGAGACCTGGTCTGGATGGATGGATGAGACCTGGTCTGGATGGAGGGATGAGACCTGGTCTGGATGGTTGGAGGGATGAGACCTGGTGTGGATGGATGGAGGGATGAGACCTGGTCTGGATGGATGGAGGGATGAGACCTGGTCTGGATGGATGGAGGGATGAGACCTGGTCTGGATGGAGGGATGAGACCTGGTCTGGATGGAGGGATGAGACCTGGTGTGGATGGAGGGATGAGACCTGGTGTGGATGGATGGAGGGATGAGACCTGGTCTGGATGGAGGGATGAGACCTGGTCTGGATGGAGGGAGGGATGAGACCTGGTCTGGATGGATGGAGGGATGAGACCTGGTCTGGATGGAGGGATGAGACCTGGTCTGGATGGAGGGAGGGATGAGACCTGGTCTGGATGGATGGAGGGATGAGACCTGGTCTGGATGGAGGGATGAGACCTGGTCTGGATGGATGGAGGGATGAGACCTGGTCTGGATGGATGGAGGGATGAGACCTGGTCTGGATGGATGGAGGGATGAGACCTGGTCTGGATGGAGGGAGGGATGAGACCTGGTCTGGATGGATGGAGGGATGAGACCTGGTCTGGATGGATGGAGGGATGAGACCTGGTCTGGATGGATGGAGGGATGAGACCTGGTCTGGCACAGGTTGCTAATTTAAGAGTATGCTTAAAAAACGAACGAACCGGAGAAGAAACCGGAGGAACCGGAGGAACCGGAGGAACCGGAGGAACCGGAGGAACCGGAGTAACCGGAGTAACCGGAGGAACCGGAGGAACCGGAGTAACCGGAGGAACATTTTTTAAAGGTATCTGTTTTATTTATTTATCTATCTCTTATAAAGTTTTTTTATTATTTTTTTTATTGTTGTGGACTGATTCTTTTTTAGCCTTAATCCTTGAACTTTGATCTTGTTATACATTTGATACATTCTATATTGTATGTCAGGGTGCATTGGTCTCCCAGCTTTTATTTTTTGGTCTTGCTTGTTTTTCAATCAAAATGTCAAAGCACCTTGTATTTCATGTACCCGGATGAAAGGTGCTTTATGAATCAAATGTGATTGATGATTGAAGTTCAGCTCGGTGAAAGTAGTTCATCACTTCTTCTCTGAAACCAAAGGTTTTAGTGTGATCATAAATGAGATTTTTTTTATCTCATTACTTGTAGTACTTTTTTTCGGCCACTAGATGGAGCCAAATCGCGGGCCAGCAAATCCGGTGCAGTACTGTTTTCGGCCACCAGAGGGCTCCACTGTGCGGGCCAAAAATCCTCTATGGTACCAGGACCGCGGAGTCTTTTGGGGCGCAGCTGGCTTTAAAGAAGCTCAGTCGTGGATGGTGGGGGGGCTTAAGCGTGGGCTCCCAAGGCACGCACGGAGAGCGAGGTGTTTGGCCGGCTCCCGGTGAGCCGGGGTGGAGGTTCTGTCTCGGGGGCCGGAGCCGCGGGGACCCGCGGGGCTCATGCGGGGCTGGTGCGGGGCTCGTGCGGGGCTGGTGCGGGGCTGGTGCGGGGCTACGTGGCTGGCAGTGCTGACTTTTTCCTCGGGACGACGGGAGGCTGCAGCGGGACGGGAACTCGGGGATCGGGGGGGGGGCGGAACCCGGAAGGAGCTGCGGGATGCTCGGCTGGGTTTCTGCAGCATCAGTTGGTCTAAATCCCGGATGGAGCTGCGTAATTCTCCGCTGGTTTTCTGCAGGTTCACCGGGTCTAAATCCCGGATGGAGCTGCGTAATTCTCCGCTGGTTTTCTGCAGCATCAGTTGGTCTAAATCCCGGATGGAGCTGCGTAATTCTCCGCTGGTTTTCTGCAGGTTCACCCGGTCTAAATCCCCGATGGAGCTGCGTAATTCTCCGCTGGGTTTCTGCAGGTTCACCCGGTCTAAATCCCGGATGGAGCTGCGTAATTCTCCGCTGGTTTTCTGCAGGTTCACCCGGTCTAAATCCCGGATGGAGCTGCGTAATTCTCCGCTGGGTTTCTGCAGGTTCTGGTGCTCTAAATACCGGATGGAGCTGGGTACATCTACGCTGGGTTTCTGCAGGTTCTGGTGCTCTAAATCCCGGATGGAGCTGCGTAATTCTCCGCTGGGTTTCTGCAGGTTCACCCAGTCTAAATCCCGGATGGAGCTGCGTAATTCTCCGCTGGGTTTCTGCAGGTTCACCCGGTCTAAATCCCGGATGGAGCTGCGTGACATTTCACATGTATTTTCCGTCTCAAATTGTGTTGAAACTGTGTAAATAAAAAACGTTTTAAATAAATAAATGACAAGGGTAAATTGTGTCCGTCATTCCCTCTTTTTTCTCCACATTTCAACTTTTTCCTCCACATTTTGTCTTTTTTCTCCAAATTTTGACTTTTTTCTCCACATTTCGACTTCTTTCTTTCTGAGAGAGAGCTGGACCTGACCCCCGTCCTCCTGTCAGGGTGGGATGTTATTTAGAGGACCAGGGTCCTCTAAATAACATCCCTCCCCTGAGAGAGACGGATCTGGTCTGACCCTCCTCCTCCTCCTTCCAGGGTGGAGCCTGCTGGAAAACGATGGCTGACACCAGGTCTGAGGAAGTGTAAGTGTGTTTTTATTCAACCATCTTCACTCCTTCATGAGTCCATCAGTGATCAATAACTGATCAATAATAACTGCAGCTGCTTGTTTGTTCTCTCCATCAGATTCCTGTCAACTCACCGTCGACACAAACACAGTCCACAAATACATCAAACTGTCTGACGACAACAGGAAGATGATGTTTGTGGAGGAGGATCAGTCGTATCCTGATCATCCAGACAGGTTTGATTCCTGGCCTCAGCTGCTGTTTAGATGAAGTTCTGACGGGTCGCTGTTACTGGGAGGTCCGGTGGAGCGGAGGAGTTTCTGTATCAGTGAGTTACAGAAGAATCAGCAGGAGAGGAGGCTCTGGTGACTCTTGGTTTGGAGGAAACCATCATTCCTGGAGTCTGTTCTGTTCTCCAGGTCTTCAGTACCGTGTCCTTCACAATAAAAGAGTAACATCCATCACAATAAAAGACTAACATCCATCACCTCCTCATCTCCATGTCCAGACTCTGGTGACTGTGAGTTTGGAGGAAACCATCATTCCTGGAGGCTGGACTGTGATCCAGGTGATCAGTACAGTGTCCTTCACAATAAGAGACTAACACCCACCACCTCCTCATCTCCATCTTCAGACTCTAACAGAGCAGCAGTTTACGTGGACGTTCCTGCTGGAACTCTGTCCTTCTATGAAGTCTCTGTCTCTGACAGACTGATCCACCTCCACACCTTCAACACCAGCTTCTCTGGACCTCTCTGTGCTGGATTTGGACTCTGGTACAGGTCTGATTCTGGTTCCTCAGTGTCTCTGTGTCCACTTTAGTCTCCAGAGTCTCCGCTCAGAGAAACTGTCTCTGTTGGATCCTGGACTTGGACTCTGGTTCTGGTTCCTCAGAGTCTCCATGATGAAGATGATGATGCTGAAGAAGGAGATGATCACCATTTATCTTACATTTTTTGGTTTATTGTATTTTATTTGATCTTTTTTCACATTTAAACATTAAATCATTTACTGGATTGTTGATGTTTGATCATGAATTAGATTTTTATCTCATTATTCTTGTTTTATTCTTGATTCTGTCTCTAAATGTTTTCATGTTTGACTTCACGTTTAGATTCTTAGAATCTTGTTTCTTCCCTGAAAGAAAGTTTGAGCTTCAAATCTAAACATTTCCATTTTACATTCAACTTTTCCAGTTTGTACAATATTTGATTGATTTATCTGATTGTTTTAATTTGATTCCTTCAGTTTTCAAAGTTGTTGATGTAAAAATGAAGTGAGAAGATGGAAATATTCATGTAACATCCAACATGTAAAAACATCAGCAGCATGTGTAAAAGTATTCAAGTACTCTTGAAATAAAAAACATCAGCGTTAGAAACCGAGTGAAGATGAAGTGATGACTCCTCTTCCTCTCTGACCTCCAACTCCTGGATGGAGGGATGAGACCTGGTCAGGATGGATGGAGGGATGAGACCTGGTCTGGATGGATGGAGGGATGAGACCTGGTCTGGATGGATGGAGGGATGAGACCTGGTCTGGATGGATGGAGGGATGAGACCTGGTCTGGATGGATGGAGGGATGAAACCTGGTCTGGATGGAGGGATGAGACCTGGTCTGGATGGAGGGAGGGATGAGACCTGGTCTGGATGGATGGAGGGATGAGACCTGGTCTGGATGGATGGAGGGATGAGACCTGGTCTGGATGGAGGGATGAGACCTGGTCTGGATGGATGGAGGGATGAAACCTGGTCTGGATGGAGGGATGAGACCTGGTCTGGATGGAGGGAGGGATGAGACCTGGTCTGGATGGATGGAGGGATGAGACCTGGTCTGGATGGATGGAGGGATGAGACCTGGTCTGGATGGAGGGATGAGACCTGGTCTGGATGGATGGAGGGATGAGACCTGGTCTGGATGGATGGAGGGATGAGACCTGGTCTGGATGGAGGGATGAGACCTGGTCTGGATGGATGGAGGGATGAGACCTGGTCTGGATGGAGGGATGAGACCTGGTCTGGATGGAGGGATGGAGGGATGAGACCTGGTCTGGATGGATGGATGGAGGGATGAGACCTGGTCTGGATGGATGGAGGGATGAGACCTGGTCTGGATGGATGGAGGGATGAGACCTGGTCTGGATGGATGGAGGGATGAGACCTGGTCTGGATGGATGGAGGGATGAGACCTGGTCTGGATGGATGGATGAGACCTGGTCTGGATGGAGGGATGAGACCTGGTCTGGATGGATGGAGGGATGAGACCTGGTCTGGATGGATGGAGGGATGAGACCTGGTCTGGATGGATGGAGGGATGAGACCTGGTCTGGATGGAGGGATGAGACCTGGTCTGGATGGATGGAGGGATGAGACCTGGTCTGGATGGATGGAGGGATGAGACCTGGTCTGGATGGATGGAGGGATGAGACCTGGTCTGGATGGAGGGATGAGACCTGGTCTGGATGGAGGGAGGGATGAGACCTGGTCTGGATGGATGGAGGGATGAGACCTGGTCTGGATGGATGGATGAGACCTGGTCTGGATGGATGGATGAGACCTGGTCTGGATGGAGGGATGAGACCTGGTCTGGATGGATGGAGGGATGAGACCTGGTCTGGATGGATGGAGGGATGAGACCTGGTCTGGATGGATGGATGAGACCTGGTCTGGATGGAGGGAGGGATGAGACCTGGTCTGGATGGATGGAGGGATGAGACCTGGTCTGGATGGATGGATGAGACCTGGTCTGGATGGATGGATGAGACCTGGTCTGGATGGAGGGATGAGACCTGGTCTGGATGGTTGGAGGGATGAGACCTGGTGTGGATGGATGGAGGGATGAGACCTGGTCTGGATGGATGGAGGGATGAGACCTGGTCTGGATGGATGGAGGGATGAGACCTGGTCTGGATGGAGGGATGAGACCTGGTCTGGATGGAGGGATGAGACCTGGTGTGGATGGAGGGATGAGACCTGGTGTGGATGGATGGAGGGATGAGACCTGGTCTGGATGGAGGGATGAGACCTGGTCTGGATGGAGGGAGGGATGAGACCTGGTCTGGATGGATGGAGGGATGAGACCTGGTCTGGATGGAGGGATGAGACCTGGTCTGGATGGATGGAGGGATGAGACCTGGTCTGGATGGATGGAGGGATGAGACCTGGTCTGGATGGATGGAGGGATGAGACCTGGTCTGGATGGAGGGAGGGATGAGACCTGGTCTGGATGGATGGAGGGATGAGACCTGGTCTGGATGGATGGAGGGATGAGACCTGGTCTGGATGGATGGAGGGATGAGACCTGGTCTGGCACAGGTTGCTAATTTAAGAGTATGCTTAAAAAACGAACGAACCGGAGAAGAAACCGGAGGAACCGGAGGAACCGGAGGAACCGGAGGAACCGGAGGAACCGGAGTAACCGGAGTAACCGGAGGAACCGGAGGAACCGGAGTAACCGGAGGAACATTTTTTAAAGGTATCTGTTTTATTTATTTATCTATCTCTTATAAAGTTTTTTTATTATTTTTTTTATTGTTGTGGACTGATTCTTTTTTAGCCTTAATCCTTGAACTTTGATCTTGTTATACATTTGATACATTCTATATTGTATGTCAGGGTGCATTGGTCTCCCAGCTTTTATTTTTTGGTCTTGCTTGTTTTTCAATCAAAATGTCAAAGCACCTTGTATTTCATGTACCCGGATGAAAGGTGCTTTATGAATCAAATGTGATTGATGATTGAAGTTCAGCTCGGTGAAAGTAGTTCATCACTTCTTCTCTGAAACCAAAGGTTTTAGTGTGATCATAAATGAGATTTTTTTTATCTCATTACTTGTAGTACTTTTTTTCGGCCACTAGATGGAGCCAAATCGCGGGCCAGCAAATCCGGTGCAGTACTGTTTTCGGCCACCAGAGGGCTCCACTGTGCGGGCCAAAAATCCTCTATGGTACCAGGACCGCGGAGTCTTTTGGGGCGCAGCTGGCTTTAAAGAAGCTCAGTCGTGGATGGTGGGGGGGCTTAAGCGTGGGCTCCCAAGGCACGCACGGAGAGCGAGGTGTTTGGCCGGCTCCCGGTGAGCCGGGGTGGAGGTTCTGTCTCGGGGGCCGGAGCCGCGGGGACCCGCGGGGCTCATGCGGGGCTGGTGCGGGGCTCGTGCGGGGCTGGTGCGGGGCTGGTGCGGGGCTACGTGGCTGGCAGTGCTGACTTTTTCCTCGGGACGACGGGAGGCTGCAGCGGGACGGGAACTCGGGGATCGGGGGGGGGGCGGAACCCGGAAGGAGCTGCGGGATGCTCGGCTGGGTTTCTGCAGCATCAGTTGGTCTAAATCCCGGATGGAGCTGCGTAATTCTCCGCTGGTTTTCTGCAGGTTCACCGGGTCTAAATCCCGGATGGAGCTGCGTAATTCTCCGCTGGTTTTCTGCAGCATCAGTTGGTCTAAATCCCGGATGGAGCTGCGTAATTCTCCGCTGGTTTTCTGCAGGTTCACCCGGTCTAAATCCCCGATGGAGCTGCGTAATTCTCCGCTGGGTTTCTGCAGGTTCACCCGGTCTAAATCCCGGATGGAGCTGCGTAATTCTCCGCTGGTTTTCTGCAGGTTCACCCGGTCTAAATCCCGGATGGAGCTGCGTAATTCTCCGCTGGGTTTCTGCAGGTTCTGGTGCTCTAAATACCGGATGGAGCTGGGTACATCTACGCTGGGTTTCTGCAGGTTCTGGTGCTCTAAATCCCGGATGGAGCTGCGTAATTCTCCGCTGGGTTTCTGCAGGTTCACCCAGTCTAAATCCCGGATGGAGCTGCGTAATTCTCCGCTGGGTTTCTGCAGGTTCACCCGGTCTAAATCCCGGATGGAGCTGCGTGACATTTCACATGTATTTTCCGTCTCAAATTGTGTTGAAACTGTGTAAATAAAAAACGTTTTAAATAAATAAATGACAAGGGTAAATTGTGTCCGTCATTCCCTCTTTTTTCTCCACATTTCAACTTTTTCCTCCACATTTTGTCTTTTTTCTCCAAATTTTGACTTTTTTCTCCACATTTCGACTTCTTTCTTTCTGAGAGAGAGCTGGACCTGACCCCCGTCCTCCTGTCAGGGTGGGATGTTATTTAGAGGACCAGGGTCCTCTAAATAACATCCCTCCCCTGAGAGAGACGGATCTGGTCTGACCCTCCTCCTCCTCCTTCCAGGGTGGAGCCTGCTGGAAAACGATGGCTGACACCAGGTCTGAGGAAGTGTAAGTGTGTTTTTATTCAACCATCTTCACTCCTTCATGAGTCCATCAGTGATCAATAACTGATCAATAATAACTGCAGCTGCTTGTTTGTTCTCTCCATCAGATTCCTGTCAACTCACCGTCGACACAAACACAGTCCACAAATACATCAAACTGTCTGACGACAACAGGAAGATGATGTTTGTGGAGGAGGATCAGTCGTATCCTGATCATCCAGACAGGTTTGATTCCTGGCCTCAGCTGCTGTTTAGATGAAGTTCTGACGGGTCGCTGTTACTGGGAGGTCCGGTGGAGCGGAGGAGTTTCTGTATCAGTGAGTTACAGAAGAATCAGCAGGAGAGGAGGCTCTGGTGACTCTTGGTTTGGAGGAAACCATCATTCCTGGAGTCTGTTCTGTTCTCCAGGTCTTCAGTACCGTGTCCTTCACAATAAAAGAGTAACATCCATCACAATAAAAGACTAACATCCATCACCTCCTCATCTCCATGTCCAGACTCTGGTGACTGTGAGTTTGGAGGAAACCATCATTCCTGGAGGCTGGACTGTGATCCAGGTGATCAGTACAGTGTCCTTCACAATAAGAGACTAACACCCACCACCTCCTCATCTCCATCTTCAGACTCTAACAGAGCAGCAGTTTACGTGGACGTTCCTGCTGGAACTCTGTCCTTCTATGAAGTCTCTGTCTCTGACAGACTGATCCACCTCCACACCTTCAACACCAGCTTCTCTGGACCTCTCTGTGCTGGATTTGGACTCTGGTACAGGTCTGATTCTGGTTCCTCAGTGTCTCTGTGTCCACTTTAGTCTCCAGAGTCTCCGCTCAGAGAAACTGTCTCTGTTGGATCCTGGACTTGGACTCTGGTTCTGGTTCCTCAGAGTCTCCATGATGAAGATGATGATGCTGAAGAAGGAGATGATCACCATTTATCTTACATTTTTTGGTTTATTGTATTTTATTTGATCTTTTTTCACATTTAAACATTAAATCATTTACTGGATTGTTGATGTTTGATCATGAATTAGATTTTTATCTCATTATTCTTGTTTTATTCTTGATTCTGTCTCTAAATGTTTTCATGTTTGACTTCACGTTTAGATTCTTAGAATCTTGTTTCTTCCCTGAAAGAAAGTTTGAGCTTCAAATCTAAACATTTCCATTTTACATTCAACTTTTCCAGTTTGTACAATATTTGATTGATTTATCTGATTGTTTTAATTTGATTCCTTCAGTTTTCAAAGTTGTTGATGTAAAAATGAAGTGAGAAGATGGAAATATTCATGTAACATCCAACATGTAAAAACATCAGCAGCATGTGTAAAAGTATTCAAGTACTCTTGAAATAAAAAACATCAGCGTTAGAAACCGAGTGAAGATGAAGTGATGACTCCTCTTCCTCTCTGACCTCCAACTCCTGGATGGAGGGATGAGACCTGGTCAGGATGGATGGAGGGATGAGACCTGGTCTGGATGGATGGAGGGATGAGACCTGGTCTGGATGGATGGAGGGATGAGACCTGGTCTGGATGGATGGAGGGATGAGACCTGGTCTGGATGGATGGAGGGATGAAACCTGGTCTGGATGGAGGGATGAGACCTGGTCTGGATGGAGGGAGGGATGAGACCTGGTCTGGATGGATGGAGGGATGAGACCTGGTCTGGATGGATGGAGGGATGAGACCTGGTCTGGATGGAGGGATGAGACCTGGTCTGGATGGATGGAGGGATGAAACCTGGTCTGGATGGAGGGATGAGACCTGGTCTGGATGGAGGGAGGGATGAGACCTGGTCTGGATGGATGGAGGGATGAGACCTGGTCTGGATGGATGGAGGGATGAGACCTGGTCTGGATGGAGGGATGAGACCTGGTCTGGATGGATGGAGGGATGAGACCTGGTCTGGATGGATGGAGGGATGAGACCTGGTCTGGATGGAGGGATGAGACCTGGTCTGGATGGATGGAGGGATGAGACCTGGTCTGGATGGAGGGATGAGACCTGGTCTGGATGGAGGGATGGAGGGATGAGACCTGGTCTGGATGGATGGATGGAGGGATGAGACCTGGTCTGGATGGATGGAGGGATGAGACCTGGTCTGGATGGATGGAGGGATGAGACCTGGTCTGGATGGATGGAGGGATGAGACCTGGTCTGGATGGATGGAGGGATGAGACCTGGTCTGGATGGATGGATGAGACCTGGTCTGGATGGAGGGATGAGACCTGGTCTGGATGGATGGAGGGATGAGACCTGGTCTGGATGGATGGAGGGATGAGACCTGGTCTGGATGGAGGGATGAGACCTGGTCTGGATGGATGGAGGGATGAGACCTGGTCTGGATGGATGGAGGGATGAGACCTGGTCTGGATGGATGGAGGGATGAGACCTGGTCTGGATGGAGGGATGAGACCTGGTCTGGATGGAGGGAGGGATGAGACCTGGTCTGGATGGATGGAGGGATGAGACCTGGTCTGGATGGATGGATGAGACCTGGTCTGGATGGATGGATGAGACCTGGTCTGGATGGAGGGATGAGACCTGGTCTGGATGGATGGAGGGATGAGACCTGGTCTGGATGGATGGAGGGATGAGACCTGGTCTGGATGGATGGATGAGACCTGGTCTGGATGGAGGGAGGGATGAGACCTGGTCTGGATGGATGGAGGGATGAGACCTGGTCTGGATGGATGGATGAGACCTGGTCTGGATGGATGGATGAGACCTGGTCTGGATGGAGGGATGAGACCTGGTCTGGATGGTTGGAGGGATGAGACCTGGTGTGGATGGATGGAGGGATGAGACCTGGTCTGGATGGATGGAGGGATGAGACCTGGTCTGGATGGATGGAGGGATGAGACCTGGTCTGGATGGAGGGATGAGACCTGGTCTGGATGGAGGGATGAGACCTGGTGTGGATGGAGGGATGAGACCTGGTGTGGATGGATGGAGGGATGAGACCTGGTCTGGATGGAGGGATGAGACCTGGTCTGGATGGAGGGAGGGATGAGACCTGGTCTGGATGGATGGAGGGATGAGACCTGGTCTGGATGGAGGGATGAGACCTGGTCTGGATGGATGGAGGGATGAGACCTGGTCTGGATGGATGGAGGGATGAGACCTGGTCTGGATGGATGGAGGGATGAGACCTGGTCTGGATGGAGGGAGGGATGAGACCTGGTCTGGATGGATGGAGGGATGAGACCTGGTCTGGATGGATGGAGGGATGAGACCTGGTCTGGATGGATGGAGGGATGAGACCTGGTCTGGCACAGGTTGCTAATTTAAGAGTATGCTTAAAAAACGAACGAACCGGAGAAGAAACCGGAGGAACCGGAGGAACCGGAGGAACCGGAGGAACCGGAGGAACCGGAGTAACCGGAGTAACCGGAGGAACCGGAGGAACCGGAGGAACCGGAGGAACCGGAGTAACCGGAGGAACATTTTTTAAAGGTATCTGTTTTATTTATTTATCTATCTCTTATAAAGTTTTTTTATTATTTTTTTTATTGTTGTGGACTGATTCTTTTTTAGCCTTAATCCTTGAACTTTGATCTTGTTATACATTTGATACATTCTATATTGTATGTCAGGGTGCATTGGTCTCCCAGCTTTTATTTTTTGGTCTTGCTTGTTTTTCAATCAAAATGTCAAAGCACCTTGTATTTCATGTACCCGGATGAAAGGTGCTTTATGAATCAAATGTGATTGATGATTGAAGTTCAGCTCGGTGAAAGTAGTTCATCACTTCTTCTCTGAAACCAAAGGTTTTAGTGTGATCATAAATGAGATTTTTTTTATCTCATTACTTGTAGTACTTTTTTTCGGCCACTAGATGGAGCCAAATCGCGGGCCAGCAAATCCGGTGCAGTACTGTTTTCGGCCACCAGAGGGCTCCACTGTGCGGGCCAAAAATCCTCTATGGTACCAGGACCGCGGAGTCTTTTGGGGCGCAGCTGGCTTTAAAGAAGCTCAGTCGTGGATGGTGGGGGGGCTTAAGCGTGGGCTCCCAAGGCACGCACGGAGAGCGAGGTGTTTGGCCGGCTCCCGGTGAGCCGGGGTGGAGGTTCTGTCTCGGGGGCCGGAGCCGCGGGGACCCGCGGGGCTCATGCGGGGCTGGTGCGGGGCTCGTGCGGGGCTGGTGCGGGGCTGGTGCGGGGCTACGTGGCTGGCAGTGCTGACTTTTTCCTCGGGACGACGGGAGGCTGCAGCGGGACGGGAACTCGGGGATCGGGGGGGGGGCGGAACCCGGAAGGAGCTGCGGGATGCTCGGCTGGGTTTCTGCAGCATCAGTTGGTCTAAATCCCGGATGGAGCTGCGTAATTCTCCGCTGGTTTTCTGCAGGTTCACCGGGTCTAAATCCCGGATGGAGCTGCGTAATTCTCCGCTGGTTTTCTGCAGCATCAGTTGGTCTAAATCCCGGATGGAGCTGCGTAATTCTCCGCTGGTTTTCTGCAGGTTCACCCGGTCTAAATCCCCGATGGAGCTGCGTAATTCTCCGCTGGGTTTCTGCAGGTTCACCCGGTCTAAATCCCGGATGGAGCTGCGTAATTCTCCGCTGGTTTTCTGCAGGTTCACCCGGTCTAAATCCCGGATGGAGCTGCGTAATTCTCCGCTGGGTTTCTGCAGGTTCTGGTGCTCTAAATACCGGATGGAGCTGGGTACATCTACGCTGGGTTTCTGCAGGTTCTGGTGCTCTAAATCCCGGATGGAGCTGCGTAATTCTCCGCTGGGTTTCTGCAGGTTCACCCAGTCTAAATCCCGGATGGAGCTGCGTAATTCTCCGCTGGGTTTCTGCAGGTTCACCCGGTCTAAATCCCGGATGGAGCTGCGTGACATTTCACATGTATTTTCCGTCTCAAATTGTGTTGAAACTGTGTAAATAAAAAACGTTTTAAATAAATAAATGACAAGGGTAAATTGTGTCCGTCATTCCCTCTTTTTTCTCCACATTTCAACTTTTTCCTCCACATTTTGTCTTTTTTCTCCAAATTTTGACTTTTTTCTCCACATTTCGACTTCTTTCTTTCTGAGAGAGAGCTGGACCTGACCCCCGTCCTCCTGTCAGGGTGGGATGTTATTTAGAGGACCAGGGTCCTCTAAATAACATCCCTCCCCTGAGAGAGACGGATCTGGTCTGACCCTCCTCCTCCTCCTTCCAGGGTGGAGCCTGCTGGAAAACGATGGCTGACACCAGGTCTGAGGAAGTGTAAGTGTGTTTTTATTCAACCATCTTCACTCCTTCATGAGTCCATCAGTGATCAATAACTGATCAATAATAACTGCAGCTGCTTGTTTGTTCTCTCCATCAGATTCCTGTCAACTCACCGTCGACACAAACACAGTCCACAAATACATCAAACTGTCTGACGACAACAGGAAGATGATGTTTGTGGAGGAGGATCAGTCGTATCCTGATCATCCAGACAGGTTTGATTCCTGGCCTCAGCTGCTGTTTAGATGAAGTTCTGACGGGTCGCTGTTACTGGGAGGTCCGGTGGAGCGGAGGAGTTTCTGTATCAGTGAGTTACAGAAGAATCAGCAGGAGAGGAGGCTCTGGTGACTCTTGGTTTGGAGGAAACCATCATTCCTGGAGTCTGTTCTGTTCTCCAGGTCTTCAGTACCGTGTCCTTCACAATAAAAGAGTAACATCCATCACAATAAAAGACTAACATCCATCACCTCCTCATCTCCATGTCCAGACTCTGGTGACTGTGAGTTTGGAGGAAACCATCATTCCTGGAGGCTGGACTGTGATCCAGGTGATCAGTACAGTGTCCTTCACAATAAGAGACTAACACCCACCACCTCCTCATCTCCATCTTCAGACTCTAACAGAGCAGCAGTTTACGTGGACGTTCCTGCTGGAACTCTGTCCTTCTATGAAGTCTCTGTCTCTGACAGACTGATCCACCTCCACACCTTCAACACCAGCTTCTCTGGACCTCTCTGTGCTGGATTTGGACTCTGGTACAGGTCTGATTCTGGTTCCTCAGTGTCTCTGTGTCCACTTTAGTCTCCAGAGTCTCCGCTCAGAGAAACTGTCTCTGTTGGATCCTGGACTTGGACTCTGGTTCTGGTTCCTCAGAGTCTCCATGATGAAGATGATGATGCTGAAGAAGGAGATGATCACCATTTATCTTACATTTTTTGGTTTATTGTATTTTATTTGATCTTTTTTCACATTTAAACATTAAATCATTTACTGGATTGTTGATGTTTGATCATGAATTAGATTTTTATCTCATTATTCTTGTTTTATTCTTGATTCTGTCTCTAAATGTTTTCATGTTTGACTTCACGTTTAGATTCTTAGAATCTTGTTTCTTCCCTGAAAGAAAGTTTGAGCTTCAAATCTAAACATTTCCATTTTACATTCAACTTTTCCAGTTTGTACAATATTTGATTGATTTATCTGATTGTTTTAATTTGATTCCTTCAGTTTTCAAAGTTGTTGATGTAAAAATGAAGTGAGAAGATGGAAATATTCATGTAACATCCAACATGTAAAAACATCAGCAGCATGTGTAAAAGTATTCAAGTACTCTTGAAATAAAAAACATCAGCGTTAGAAACCGAGTGAAGATGAAGTGATGACTCCTCTTCCTCTCTGACCTCCAACTCCTGGATGGAGGGATGAGACCTGGTCAGGATGGATGGAGGGATGAGACCTGGTCTGGATGGATGGAGGGATGAGACCTGGTCTGGATGGATGGAGGGATGAGACCTGGTCTGGATGGATGGAGGGATGAGACCTGGTCTGGATGGATGGAGGGATGAAACCTGGTCTGGATGGAGGGATGAGACCTGGTCTGGATGGAGGGAGGGATGAGACCTGGTCTGGATGGATGGAGGGATGAGACCTGGTCTGGATGGATGGAGGGATGAGACCTGGTCTGGATGGAGGGATGAGACCTGGTCTGGATGGATGGAGGGATGAAACCTGGTCTGGATGGAGGGATGAGACCTGGTCTGGATGGAGGGAGGGATGAGACCTGGTCTGGATGGATGGAGGGATGAGACCTGGTCTGGATGGATGGAGGGATGAGACCTGGTCTGGATGGAGGGATGAGACCTGGTCTGGATGGATGGAGGGATGAGACCTGGTCTGGATGGATGGAGGGATGAGACCTGGTCTGGATGGAGGGATGAGACCTGGTCTGGATGGATGGAGGGATGAGACCTGGTCTGGATGGAGGGATGAGACCTGGTCTGGATGGAGGGATGGAGGGATGAGACCTGGTCTGGATGGATGGATGGAGGGATGAGACCTGGTCTGGATGGATGGAGGGATGAGACCTGGTCTGGATGGATGGAGGGATGAGACCTGGTCTGGATGGATGGAGGGATGAGACCTGGTCTGGATGGATGGAGGGATGAGACCTGGTCTGGATGGATGGATGAGACCTGGTCTGGATGGAGGGATGAGACCTGGTCTGGATGGATGGAGGGATGAGACCTGGTCTGGATGGATGGAGGGATGAGACCTGGTCTGGATGGATGGAGGGATGAGACCTGGTCTGGATGGAGGGATGAGACCTGGTCTGGATGGATGGAGGGATGAGACCTGGTCTGGATGGATGGAGGGATGAGACCTGGTCTGGATGGATGGAGGGATGAGACCTGGTCTGGATGGAGGGATGAGACCTGGTCTGGATGGAGGGAGGGATGAGACCTGGTCTGGATGGATGGAGGGATGAGACCTGGTCTGGATGGATGGAGGGATGAGACCTGGTCTGGATGGATGGAGGGATGAGACCTGGTCTGGATGGAGGGATGAGACCTGGTCTGGATGGATGGATGAGACCTGGTCTGGATGGATGGAGGGATGAGACCTGGTCTGGATGGATGGAGGGATGAGACCTGGTCAGGATGGAGGGATGAGACCTGGTCTGGGTGGATGGATGAGACCTGGTCTGGATGGAGGGATGAGACCTGGTCTGGATGGAGGGATGAGACCTGGTCTGGATGGATGGAGGGATGAGACCTGGTCTGGATGGATGGATGGATGAGACCTGGTCTGGATGGATGGAGGGATGAGACCTGGTCAGGATGGAGGGATGAGACCTGGTCTGGGTGGATGGATGAGACCTGGTCTGGATGGAGGGATGAGACCTGGTCTGGATGGATGGAGGGATGATGAGACCTGGTCTGGGTGGATGGAGGGATGAGACCTGGTCTGGATGGATGGAGGGATGAGACCTGGTCTGGATGGAGGGATGAGACCTGGTCTGGATGGATGGAGGGATGAGACCTGGTCTGGATGGATGGAGGGATGAGACCTGGTCTGGATGGATGGATGAGACCTGGTCTGGATGGATGGAGGGATGAGACCTGGTCTGGATGGATGGAGGGATGAGACCTGGTCTGGATGGATGGAGGGATGAGACCTGGTCTGGATGGATGGAGGGATGATGAGACCTGGTCTGGATGGAGGGATGAGACCTGGTCTGGATGGATGGAGGGATGAGACCTGGTCTGGATGGATGGAGGGATGAGACCTGGTCTGGATGGATGGAGGGATGAGACCTGGTCTGGATGGAGGGATGAGACCTGGTCTGGATGGATGGAGGGATGAGACCTGGTCTGGATGGATGGAGGGATGAGACCTGGTCTGGATGGATGGATGGAGGGATGAGACCTGGTCTGGATGGATGGAGGGATGAGACCTGGTCTGGATGGATGGAGGGATGAGACCTGGTCTGGATGGATGGAGGGATGAGACCTGGTCAGGATGGAGGGATGAGACCTGGTCTGGATGGATGGAGGGATGAGACCTGGTCTGGATGGATGGAGGGATGAGACCTGGTCAGGATGGAGGGATGAGACCTGGTCTGGATGGATGGAGGGATGAGACCTGGTCTGGATGGATGGAGGGATGAGACCTGGTCAGGATGGAGGGATGAGACCTGGTCTGGGTGGATGGATGAGACCTGGTCTGGATGGAGGGATGAGACCTGGTCTGGATGGAGGGATGAGACCTGGTCTGGATGGATGGAGGGATGAGACCTGGTCTGGATGGATGGATGGATGAGACCTGGTCTGGATGGATGGAGGGATGAGACCTGGTCAGGATGGAGGGATGAGACCTGGTCTGGGTGGATGGATGAGACCTGGTCTGGATGGAGGGATGAGACCTGGTCTGGATGGATGGAGGGATGATGAGACCTGGTCTGGGTGGATGGAGGGATGAGACCTGGTCTGGATGGATGGAGGGATGAGACCTGGTCTGGATGGAGGGATGAGACCTGGTCTGGATGGATGGAGGGATGAGACCTGGTCTGGATGGATGGAGGGATGAGACCTGGTCTGGATGGATGGATGAGACCTGGTCTGGATGGATGGAGGGATGAGACCTGGTCTGGATGGATGGAGGGATGAGACCTGGTCTGGATGGATGGAGGGATGAGACCTGGTCTGGATGGATGGAGGGATGATGAGACCTGGTCTGGATGGAGGGATGAGACCTGGTCTGGATGGATGGAGGGATGAGACCTGGTCTGGATGGATGGAGGGATGAGACCTGGTCTGGATGGATGGAGGGATGAGACCTGGTCTGGATGGATGGAGGGATGAGACCTGGTCTGGATGGAGGGATGAGACCTGGTCTGGATGGATGGAGGGATGAGACCTGGTCTGGATGGATGGAGGGATGAGACCTGGTCTGGATGGAGGGATGAGACCTGGTCTGGATGGATGGAGGGATGAGACCTGGTCTGGATGGATGGAGGGATGAGACCTGGTCTGGATGGATGGATGGATGAGACCTGGTCTGGATGGATGGAGGGATGAGACCTGGTCAGGATGGAGGGATGAGACCTGGTCTGGGTGGATGGATGAGACCTGGTCTGGATGGAGGGATGAGACCTGGTCTGGATGGATGGAGGGATGATGAGACCTGGTCTGGGTGGATGGAGGGATGAGACCTGGTCTGGATGGATGGAGGGATGAGACCTGGTCTGGATGGAGGGATGAGACCTGGTCTGGATGGATGGAGGGATGAGACCTGGTCTGGATGGATGGAGGGATGAGACCTGGTCTGGATGGATGGATGAGACCTGGTCTGGATGGATGGAGGGATGAGACCTGGTCTGGATGGATGGAGGGATGAGACCTGGTCTGGATGGATGGAGGGATGAGACCTGGTCTGGATGGATGGAGGGATGATGAGACCTGGTCTGGATGGAGGGATGAGACCTGGTCTGGATGGATGGAGGGATGAGACCTGGTCTGGATGGATGGAGGGATGAGACCTGGTCTGGATGGATGGAGGGATGAGACCTGGTCTGGATGGATGGAGGGATGAGACCTGGTCTGGATGGAGGGATGAGACCTGGTCTGGATGGATGGAGGGATGAGACCTGGTCTGGATGGATGGAGGGATGAGACCTGGTCTGGATGGAGGGATGAGACCTGGTCTGGATGGATGGAGGGATGAGACCTGGTCTGGATGGAGGGATGAGACCTGGTCTGGATGGATGGAGGGATGAGACCTGGTCTGGATGGATGGAGGGATGAGACCTGGTCTGGATGGAGGGATGAGACCTGGTCTGGATGGATGGAGGGATGAGACCTGGTCTGGATGGATGGAGGGATGAGACCTGGTCTGGATGGATGGAGGGATGAGACCTGGTCTGGATGGAGGGATGAGACCTGGTCTGGATGGATGGAGGGATGAGACCTGGTCTGGATGGAGGGATGAGACCTGGTCTGGCACAGGTTGCTAATTTAAGAGTATGCTTAGAAAACGAACGAACCGGAGAAGAAACCGGAGTAACCGGAGGAACCGGAGTAACCGGAGGAACCGGAGTAACCGGAGGAACCGGAGGAACCGGAGTAACCGGAGGAACCGGAGGAACCGGAGTAACCGGAGGAACCGGAGGAACCGGAGGAACCGGAGGAACCGGAGGAACCGGAGGAACCGGAGGAACCGGAGGAACATTTTTTAAAGGTATCTGTTTTATTTATTTATCTATCTCTTATAAAGTTTTTTTATAATTTTTTTTATTGTTGTGGACTGATTCTTTTTTAGCCTTAATCCTTGAACCTTTATCTTGTTATACATTTGATACATTCTATGTTGTATGTCAGGGGGCATTGGTCTCCCAGCTTTTATTTTTTGGTCTTGCTTGTTTTTCAATCAAAATGTCAAAGCACCTTGTATTTCATGTACCCGGATGAGAGGTGCTATATGAATCAAATGTGATTGATGATTGAAGTTCAGCTCGGTGAAACTAGTTCATCACTTCTTCTCTGAAACCAAAGGTTTTAGTGTGATCATAAATGAGATTTTTTTTAATCTCATTACTTGTAGTACTTTTTTTCGGCCACTAGATGGAGCCAAATCGCGGGCCAGAAAATCCGGTGCAGTACTGTTTTCGGCCACCAGAGGGCTCCACTGTGCGGGCCAAAAATCCTCTATGGTACCAGGACCGCGGAGTCTTTTGGGGCGCAGCTGGCTTTAAAGAAGCTCAGTCGTGGATGGTGGGGGGGCTTAAGCGTGGGCTCCCAAGGCACGCACGGAGAGCGAGGTGTTTGGCCGGCTCCCGGTGAGCCGGGGTGGAGGTTCTGTCTCGGGGGCCGGAGCCGCGGGGACCCGCGGGGCTCATGCGGGGCTGGTGCGGGGCTCGTGCGGGGCTGGTGCGGGGCTGGTGCGGGGCTACGTGGCTGGCAGTGCTGACTTTTTCCTCGGGACGACGGGAGGCTGCAGCGGGACGGGAACTCGGGGATCGGGGGGGGGGCGGAACCCGGAAGGAGCTGCGGGATGCTCGGCTGGGTTTCTGCAGCATCAGTTGGTCTAAATCCCGGATGGAGCTGCGTAATTCTCCGCTGGTTTTCTGCAGGTTCACCGGGTCTAAATCCCGGATGGAGCTGCGTAATTCTCCGCTGGTTTTCTGCAGCATCAGTTGGTCTAAATCCCGGATGGAGCTGCGTAATTCTCCGCTGGTTTTCTGCAGGTTCACCCGGTCTAAATCCCCGATGGAGCTGCGTAATTCTCCGCTGGGTTTCTGCAGGTTCACCCGGTCTAAATCCCGGATGGAGCTGCGTAATTCTCCGCTGGTTTTCTGCAGGTTCACCCGGTCTAAATCCCGGATGGAGCTGCGTAATTCTCCGCTGGGTTTCTGCAGGTTCTGGTGCTCTAAATACCGGATGGAGCTGGGTACATCTACGCTGGGTTTCTGCAGGTTCTGGTGCTCTAAATCCCGGATGGAGCTGCGTAATTCTCCGCTGGGTTTCTGCAGGTTCACCCAGTCTAAATCCCGGATGGAGCTGCGTAATTCTCCGCTGGGTTTCTGCAGGTTCACCCGGTCTAAATCCCGGATGGAGCTGCGTGACATTTCACATGTATTTTCCGTCTCAAATTGTGTTGAAACTGTGTAAATAAAAAACGTTTTAAATAAATAAATGACAAGGGTAAATTGTGTCCGTCATTCCCTCTTTTTTCTCCACATTTCAACTTTTTCCTCCACATTTTGTCTTTTTTCTCCAAATTTTGACTTTTTTCTCCACATTTCGACTTCTTTCTTTCTGAGAGAGAGCTGGACCTGACCCCCGTCCTCCTGTCAGGGTGGGATGTTATTTAGAGGACCAGGGTCCTCTAAATAACATCCCTCCCCTGAGAGAGACGGATCTGGTCTGACCCTCCTCCTCCTCCTTCCAGGGTGGAGCCTGCTGGAAAACGATGGCTGACACCAGGTCTGAGGAAGTGTAAGTGTGTTTTTATTCAACCATCTTCACTCCTTCATGAGTCCATCAGTGATCAATAACTGATCAATAATAACTGCAGCTGCTTGTTTGTTCTCTCCATCAGATTCCTGTCAACTCACCGTCGACACAAACACAGTCCACAAATACATCAAACTGTCTGACGACAACAGGAAGATGATGTTTGTGGAGGAGGATCAGTCGTATCCTGATCATCCAGACAGGTTTGATTCCTGGCCTCAGCTGCTGTTTAGATGAAGTTCTGACGGGTCGCTGTTACTGGGAGGTCCGGTGGAGCGGAGGAGTTTCTGTATCAGTGAGTTACAGAAGAATCAGCAGGAGAGGAGGCTCTGGTGACTCTTGGTTTGGAGGAAACCATCATTCCTGGAGTCTGTTCTGTTCTCCAGGTCTTCAGTACCGTGTCCTTCACAATAAAAGAGTAACATCCATCACAATAAAAGACTAACATCCATCACCTCCTCATCTCCATGTCCAGACTCTGGTGACTGTGAGTTTGGAGGAAACCATCATTCCTGGAGGCTGGACTGTGATCCAGGTGATCAGTACAGTGTCCTTCACAATAAGAGACTAACACCCACCACCTCCTCATCTCCATCTTCAGACTCTAACAGAGCAGCAGTTTACGTGGACGTTCCTGCTGGAACTCTGTCCTTCTATGAAGTCTCTGTCTCTGACAGACTGATCCACCTCCACACCTTCAACACCAGCTTCTCTGGACCTCTCTGTGCTGGATTTGGACTCTGGTACAGGTCTGATTCTGGTTCCTCAGTGTCTCTGTGTCCACTTTAGTCTCCAGAGTCTCCGCTCAGAGAAACTGTCTCTGTTGGATCCTGGACTTGGACTCTGGTTCTGGTTCCTCAGAGTCTCCATGATGAAGATGATGATGCTGAAGAAGGAGATGATCACCATTTATCTTACATTTTTTGGTTTATTGTATTTTATTTGATCTTTTTTCACATTTAAACATTAAATCATTTACTGGATTGTTGATGTTTGATCATGAATTAGATTTTTATCTCATTATTCTTGTTTTATTCTTGATTCTGTCTCTAAATGTTTTCATGTTTGACTTCACGTTTAGATTCTTAGAATCTTGTTTCTTCCCTGAAAGAAAGTTTGAGCTTCAAATCTAAACATTTCCATTTTACATTCAACTTTTCCAGTTTGTACAATATTTGATTGATTTATCTGATTGTTTTAATTTGATTCCTTCAGTTTTCAAAGTTGTTGATGTAAAAATGAAGTGAGAAGATGGAAATATTCATGTAACATCCAACATGTAAAAACATCAGCAGCATGTGTAAAAGTATTCAAGTACTCTTGAAATAAAAAACATCAGCGTTAGAAACCGAGTGAAGATGAAGTGATGACTCCTCTTCCTCTCTGACCTCCAACTCCTGGATGGAGGGATGAGACCTGGTCAGGATGGATGGAGGGATGAGACCTGGTCTGGATGGATGGAGGGATGAGACCTGGTCTGGATGGATGGAGGGATGAGACCTGGTCTGGATGGATGGAGGGATGAGACCTGGTCTGGATGGATGGAGGGATGAAACCTGGTCTGGATGGAGGGATGAGACCTGGTCTGGATGGAGGGAGGGATGAGACCTGGTCTGGATGGATGGAGGGATGAGACCTGGTCTGGATGGATGGAGGGATGAGACCTGGTCTGGATGGAGGGATGAGACCTGGTCTGGATGGATGGAGGGATGAAACCTGGTCTGGATGGAGGGATGAGACCTGGTCTGGATGGAGGGAGGGATGAGACCTGGTCTGGATGGATGGAGGGATGAGACCTGGTCTGGATGGATGGAGGGATGAGACCTGGTCTGGATGGAGGGATGAGACCTGGTCTGGATGGATGGAGGGATGAGACCTGGTCTGGATGGATGGAGGGATGAGACCTGGTCTGGATGGAGGGATGAGACCTGGTCTGGATGGATGGAGGGATGAGACCTGGTCTGGATGGAGGGATGAGACCTGGTCTGGATGGAGGGATGGAGGGATGAGACCTGGTCTGGATGGATGGATGGAGGGATGAGACCTGGTCTGGATGGATGGAGGGATGAGACCTGGTCTGGATGGATGGAGGGATGAGACCTGGTCTGGATGGATGGAGGGATGAGACCTGGTCTGGATGGATGGAGGGATGAGACCTGGTCTGGATGGATGGATGAGACCTGGTCTGGATGGAGGGATGAGACCTGGTCTGGATGGATGGAGGGATGAGACCTGGTCTGGATGGATGGAGGGATGAGACCTGGTCTGGATGGATGGAGGGATGAGACCTGGTCTGGATGGAGGGATGAGACCTGGTCTGGATGGATGGAGGGATGAGACCTGGTCTGGATGGAGGGATGAGACCTGGTCTGGATGGAGGGAGGGATGAGACCTGGTCTGGATGGATGGAGGGATGAGACCTGGTCTGGATGGATGGAGGGATGAGACCTGGTCTGGATGGATGGAGGGATGAGACCTGGTCTGGATGGAGGGATGAGACCTGGTCTGGATGGATGGATGAGACCTGGTCTGGATGGATGGAGGGATGAGACCTGGTCTGGATGGATGGAGGGATGAGACCTGGTCAGGATGGAGGGATGAGACCTGGTCTGGGTGGATGGATGAGACCTGGTCTGGATGGAGGGATGAGACCTGGTCTGGATGGAGGGATGAGACCTGGTCTGGATGGATGGAGGGATGAGACCTGGTCTGGATGGATGGATGGATGAGACCTGGTCTGGATGGATGGAGGGATGAGACCTGGTCAGGATGGAGGGATGAGACCTGGTCTGGGTGGATGGATGAGACCTGGTCTGGATGGAGGGATGAGACCTGGTCTGGATGGATGGAGGGATGATGAGACCTGGTCTGGGTGGATGGAGGGATGAGACCTGGTCTGGATGGATGGAGGGATGAGACCTGGTCTGGATGGAGGGATGAGACCTGGTCTGGATGGATGGAGGGATGAGACCTGGTCTGGATGGATGGAGGGATGAGACCTGGTCTGGATGGATGGATGAGACCTGGTCTGGATGGATGGAGGGATGAGACCTGGTCTGGATGGATGGAGGGATGAGACCTGGTCTGGATGGATGGAGGGATGAGACCTGGTCTGGATGGATGGAGGGATGATGAGACCTGGTCTGGATGGAGGGATGAGACCTGGTCTGGATGGATGGAGGGATGAGACCTGGTCTGGATGGATGGAGGGATGAGACCTGGTCTGGATGGATGGAGGGATGAGACCTGGTCTGGATGGAGGGATGAGACCTGGTCTGGATGGATGGAGGGATGAGACCTGGTCTGGATGGATGGAGGGATGAGACCTGGTCTGGATGGATGGATGGAGGGATGAGACCTGGTCTGGATGGATGGAGGGATGAGACCTGGTCTGGATGGATGGAGGGATGAGACCTGGTCTGGATGGATGGAGGGATGAGACCTGGTCAGGATGGAGGGATGAGACCTGGTCTGGATGGATGGAGGGATGAGACCTGGTCTGGATGGATGGAGGGATGAGACCTGGTCAGGATGGAGGGATGAGACCTGGTCTGGATGGATGGAGGGATGAGACCTGGTCTGGATGGATGGAGGGATGAGACCTGGTCAGGATGGAGGGATGAGACCTGGTCTGGGTGGATGGATGAGACCTGGTCTGGATGGAGGGATGAGACCTGGTCTGGATGGAGGGATGAGACCTGGTCTGGATGGATGGAGGGATGAGACCTGGTCTGGATGGATGGATGGATGAGACCTGGTCTGGATGGATGGAGGGATGAGACCTGGTCAGGATGGAGGGATGAGACCTGGTCTGGGTGGATGGATGAGACCTGGTCTGGATGGAGGGATGAGACCTGGTCTGGATGGATGGAGGGATGATGAGACCTGGTCTGGGTGGATGGAGGGATGAGACCTGGTCTGGATGGATGGAGGGATGAGACCTGGTCTGGATGGAGGGATGAGACCTGGTCTGGATGGATGGAGGGATGAGACCTGGTCTGGATGGATGGAGGGATGAGACCTGGTCTGGATGGATGGATGAGACCTGGTCTGGATGGATGGAGGGATGAGACCTGGTCTGGATGGATGGAGGGATGAGACCTGGTCTGGATGGATGGAGGGATGAGACCTGGTCTGGATGGATGGAGGGATGATGAGACCTGGTCTGGATGGAGGGATGAGACCTGGTCTGGATGGATGGAGGGATGAGACCTGGTCTGGATGGATGGAGGGATGAGACCTGGTCTGGATGGATGGAGGGATGAGACCTGGTCTGGATGGATGGAGGGATGAGACCTGGTCTGGATGGAGGGATGAGACCTGGTCTGGATGGATGGAGGGATGAGACCTGGTCTGGATGGATGGAGGGATGAGACCTGGTCTGGATGGAGGGATGAGACCTGGTCTGGATGGATGGAGGGATGAGACCTGGTCTGGATGGATGGAGGGATGAGACCTGGTCTGGATGGATGGATGGATGAGACCTGGTCTGGATGGATGGAGGGATGAGACCTGGTCAGGATGGAGGGATGAGACCTGGTCTGGGTGGATGGATGAGACCTGGTCTGGATGGAGGGATGAGACCTGGTCTGGATGGATGGAGGGATGATGAGACCTGGTCTGGGTGGATGGAGGGATGAGACCTGGTCTGGATGGATGGAGGGATGAGACCTGGTCTGGATGGAGGGATGAGACCTGGTCTGGATGGATGGAGGGATGAGACCTGGTCTGGATGGATGGAGGGATGAGACCTGGTCTGGATGGATGGATGAGACCTGGTCTGGATGGATGGAGGGATGAGACCTGGTCTGGATGGATGGAGGGATGAGACCTGGTCTGGATGGATGGAGGGATGAGACCTGGTCTGGATGGATGGAGGGATGATGAGACCTGGTCTGGATGGAGGGATGAGACCTGGTCTGGATGGATGGAGGGATGAGACCTGGTCTGGATGGATGGAGGGATGAGACCTGGTCTGGATGGATGGAGGGATGAGACCTGGTCTGGATGGATGGAGGGATGAGACCTGGTCTGGATGGAGGGATGAGACCTGGTCTGGATGGATGGAGGGATGAGACCTGGTCTGGATGGATGGAGGGATGAGACCTGGTCTGGATGGAGGGATGAGACCTGGTCTGGATGGATGGAGGGATGAGACCTGGTCTGGATGGAGGGATGAGACCTGGTCTGGATGGATGGAGGGATGAGACCTGGTCTGGATGGATGGAGGGATGAGACCTGGTCTGGATGGAGGGATGAGACCTGGTCTGGATGGATGGAGGGATGAGACCTGGTCTGGATGGATGGAGGGATGAGACCTGGTCTGGATGGATGGAGGGATGAGACCTGGTCTGGATGGAGGGATGAGACCTGGTCTGGATGGATGGAGGGATGAGACCTGGTCTGGATGGAGGGATGAGACCTGGTCTGGCACAGGTTGCTAATTTAAGAGTATGCTTAGAAAACGAACGAACCGGAGAAGAAACCGGAGTAACCGGAGGAACCGGAGTAACCGGAGGAACCGGAGTAACCGGAGGAACCGGAGGAACCGGAGTAACCGGAGGAACCGGAGGAACCGGAGTAACCGGAGGAACCGGAGGAACCGGAGGAACCGGAGGAACCGGAGGAACCGGAGGAACCGGAGGAACCGGAGGAACATTTTTTAAAGGTATCTGTTTTATTTATTTATCTATCTCTTATAAAGTTTTTTTATAATTTTTTTTATTGTTGTGGACTGATTCTTTTTTAGCCTTAATCCTTGAACCTTTATCTTGTTATACATTTGATACATTCTATGTTGTATGTCAGGGGGCATTGGTCTCCCAGCTTTTATTTTTTGGTCTTGCTTGTTTTTCAATCAAAATGTCAAAGCACCTTGTATTTCATGTACCCGGATGAGAGGTGCTATATGAATCAAATGTGATTGATGATTGAAGTTCAGCTCGGTGAAACTAGTTCATCACTTCTTCTCTGAAACCAAAGGTTTTAGTGTGATCATAAATGAGATTTTTTTTAATCTCATTACTTGTAGTACTTTTTTTCGGCCACTAGATGGAGCCAAATCGCGGGCCAGAAAATCCGGTGCAGTACTGTTTTCGGCCACCAGAGGGCTCCACTGTGCGGGCCAAAAATCCTCTATGGTACCAGGACCGCGGAGTCTTTTGGGGCGCAGCTGGCTTTAAAGAAGCTCAGTCGTGGATGGTGGGGGGGCTTAAGCGTGGGCTCCCAAGGCACGCACGGAGAGCGAGGTGTTTGGCCGGCTCCCGGTGAGCCGGGGTGGAGGTTCTGTCTCGGGGGCCGGAGCCGCGGGGACCCGCGGGGCTCATGCGGGGCTGGTGCGGGGCTCGTGCGGGGCTGGTGCGGGGCTGGTGCGGGGCTACGTGGCTGGCAGTGCTGACTTTTTCCTCGGGACGACGGGAGGCTGCAGCGGGACGGGAACTCGGGGATCGGGGGGGGGGGCGGAACCCGGAAGGAGCTGCGGGATGCTCGGCTGGGTTTCTGCAGCATCAGTTGGTCTAAATCCCGGATGGAGCTGCGTAATTCTCCGCTGGTTTTCTGCAGGTTCACCCGGTCTAAATCCCGGATGGAGCTGCGTAATTCTCCGCTGGTTTTCTGCAGCATCAGTTGGTCTAAATCCCGGATGGAGCTGCGTAATTCTCCGCTGGTTTTCTGCAGGTTCACCCGGTCTAAATCCCCGATGGAGCTGCGTAATTCTCCGCTGGGTTTCTGCAGGTTCACCCGGTCTAAATCCCGGATGGAGCTGCGTAATTCTCCGCTGGTTTTCTGCAGCATCAGTTGGTCTAAATCCCGGATGGAGCTGCGTAATTCTCCGCTGGTTTTCTGCAGCATCAGTTGGTCTAAATCCCGGATGGAGCTGCGTAATTCTCCGCTGGTTTTCTGCAGGTTCACCCGGTCTAAATCCCCGATGGAGCTGCGTAATTCTCCGCTGGGTTTCTGCAGGTTCACCCGCTCTAAATCCCGGATGGAGCTGCGTAAATCTACGCTGGTTTTCTGCAGGTTCACCCGGTCTAAATCCCGGATGGAGCTGCGTAATTCTCCGCTGGTTTTCTGCAGGTTCACCCGGTCTAAATCCCCGATGGAGCTGCGTAATTCTCCGCTGGGTTTCTGCAGGTTCACCCGGTCTAAATCCCGGATGGAGCTGCGTAAATCTACGCTGGTTTTCTGCAGGTTCACCCGGTCTAAATCCCGGATGGAGCTGCGTAATTCTCCGCTGGTTTTCTGCAGGTTCACCCGGTCTAAATCCCCGATGGAGCTGCGTAATTCTCCGCTGGGTTTCTGCAGGTTCACCCGCTCTAAATCCCGGATGGAGCTGCGTAAATCTACGCTGGTTTTCTGCAGGTTCACCCGGTCTAAATCCCGGATGGAGCTGCGTAATTCTCCGCTGGGTTTCTGCAGGTTCTGGTGCTCTAAATCCCGGATGGAGCTGCGTAATTCTCCGCTGGGTTTCTGCAGGTTCACCCAGTCTAAATCCCGGATGGAGCTGCGTAATTCTCCGCTGGGTTTCTGCAGGTTCACCCGGTCTAAATCCCGGATGGAGCTGCGTGACATTTCACATGTATTTTCCGTCTCAAATTGTGTTGAAACTGTGTAAATAAAAAACGTTTTAAATAAATAAATGACAAGGGTAAATTGTGTCCGTCATTCCCTCTTTTTTCTCCACATTTCAACTTTTTTCTCCACATTTTGTCTTTTTTCTCCAAATTTTGACTTTTTTCTCCACATTTCGACTTCTTTCTTTCTGAGAGAGAGCTGGACCTGACCCCCGTCCTCCTGTCAGGGGTGGGATGTTATTTAGAGGACCAGGGTCCTCTAAATAACATCCCTCCCCTGAGAGAGACTGATCTGGTCTGACCCTCCTCCTCCTCCTTCCAGGGTGGAGCCTGCTGGACAACGATGGCTGACACCAGGTCTGAGGAAGTGTAAGTGTGTTTTTATTCAACCATCTTCACTCCTTCATGAGTCCATCAGTGATCAATAACTGATCAATAATAACTGCAGCTGCTTGTTTGTTCTCTCCATCAGATTCCTGTCAACTCACCGTCGACACAAACACAGTCCACAACAACATCAAACTGTCTGATGACAACAGGAAGATGATGTTGGTGGAGGAGGATCAGTCGTATCCTGATCATCCAGACAGGTTTGATTACTGGCCTCAGCTGCTGTGTACAGAAGTTCTGACGGGTCGCTGTTACTGGGAGGTCCAGTGGAGCAGATATGTTTCTGTATCAGTGAGTTACAGAAGAATCAGCAGGAGAGGAGGCTCTGGTGACTGTAAGTTTGGAGGAAACGATCATTCCTGGAGGCTGGACTGTGATCCAGGTCTTCAGTACCGTGTCCTTCACAATAAAAGACTAACACCCATCACCTCCTCATCTCCATGTTCATTCTCTGACAGAGCAGCAGTGTACGTGGACGTTCCTGCTGGAACTCTGTCCTTCTATGAAGTCTCTGTCTCTGACAGACTGATCCACCTCCACACTTTCAACACCAGCTTCTCTGGACCTCTCTGTGCTGGATTTGGACTCTGGTCCTGGTTCTGGTTCCTCAGTGTCTCTGTGTCCACTTTAGTCTCCAGAGTCTCCGCTCAGAGAAACTGTCTCTGTTGGATCCTGGACTTGGACTCTGGTTCTGGTTCCTCAGAGTCTCCATGATGAAGATGATGATGATGAAGAAGGAGATGATCACCATTTATCTTACATTTTTTGGTTTATTGTATTTTATTTGATCTTTTTTCACATTTAAACATTAAATCATTTACTGGATTGTTGATGTTTGATCATGAATTAGATTTTTATCTCATTAATCTTGTTTTATTCTTGATTCTGTCTCTAAATGTTTTCATGTTTGACTTCACGTTTACATTCTTAGAATCTTGTTTCTTCCCTGAAAGAAAGTTTGAGCTTCAAATCTAAACATTTCCATTTTACATTCAACTTTTCCAGTTTGTACAATATTTGATGGATTTATCTGATTGTTTTAATTTGATTCCTTCAGTTTTTAAAGTTGTTGATGTAAAAATGAAGTGAGAAGATGGAAATATTCATGTAACATCCAACATGTAAAAACATCAGCAGCATGTGTAAAAGTATTCAAGTACTCTTGAAATAAAAAACATCAGCGTTAGAAACCGAGTGAAGATGAAGTGATGACTCCTCTTCCTCTCTGACCTCCGACTCCTGGATGGAGGGATGAGACCTGGTCTGGATGGATGGAGGGATGAGACCTGGTCTGGATGGATGGAGGGATGAGACCTGGTCTGGATGGATGGAGGGATGAGACCTGGTCTGGATGGATGGAGGGATGAGACCTGGTCTGGATGGATGGAGGGATGAAACCTGGTCTGGATGGAGGGATGAGACCTGGTCTGGATGGAGGGAGGGATGAGACCTGGTCTGGATGGATGGAGGGATGAGACCTGGTCTGGATGGATGGAGGGATGAGACCTGGTCTGGATGGATGGAGGGATGAGACCTGGTCTGGATGGATGGAGGGATGAGACCTGGTCTGGATGGAGGGATGAGACCTGGTCTGGATGGATGGAGGGATGAGACCTGGTCTGGATGGATGGAGGGATGAGACCTGGTCTGGATGGAGGGATGAGACCTGGTCTGGATGGATGGAGGGATGAGACCTGGTCTGGATGGATGGAGGGATGAGACCTGGTCTGGATGGATGGAGGGATGAGACCTGGTCTGGATGGATGGAGGGATGAGACCTGGTCTGGATGGAGGGATGAGACCTGGTCTGGATGGATGGAGGGATGAGACCTGGTCTGGATGGATGGATGAGACCTGGTCTGGATGGATGGAGGGATGAGACCTGGTCTGGATGGATGGAGGGATGAGACCTGGTCAGGATGGAGGGATGAGACCTGGTCTGGGTGGATGGATGAGACCTGGTCTGGATGGAGGGATGAGACCTGGTCTGGATGGATGGAGGGATGAGACCTGGTCTGGATGGATGGATGGATGAGACCTGGTCTGGATGGATGGAGGGATGAGACCTGGTCAGGATGGAGGGATGAGACCTGGTCTGGGTGGATGGATGAGACCTGGTCTGGATGGAGGGATGAGACCTGGTCTGGATGGATGGAGGGATGATGAGACCTGGTCTGGGTGGATGGAGGGATGAGACCTGGTCTGGATGGATGGAGGGATGAGACCTGGTCTGGATGGAGGGATGAGACCTGGTCTGGATGGATGGAGGGATGAGACCTGGTCTGGATGGATGGAGGGATGAGACCTGGTCTGGATGGATGGATGAGACCTGGTCTGGATGGATGGAGGGATGAGACCTGGTCTGGATGGATGGAGGGATGAGACCTGGTCTGGATGGATGGAGGGATGAGACCTGGTCTGGATGGATGGAGGGATGATGAGACCTGGTCTGGATGGATGGAGGGATGATGAGACCTGGTCTGGATGGAGGGATGAGACCTGGTCTGGATGGATGGAGGGATGAGACCTGGTCTGGATGGATGGAGGGATGAGACCTGGTCTGGATGGATGGAGGGATGAGACCTGGTCTGGATGGATGGAGGGATGAGACCTGGTCTGGATGGAGGGATGAGACCTGGTCTGGATGGATGGAGGGATGAGACCTGGTCTGGATGGATGGAGGGATGAGACCTGGTCTGGATGGAGGGATGAGACCTGGTCTGGATGGATGGAGGGATGAGACCTGGTCTGGATGGAGGGATGAGACCTGGTCTGGATGGATGGAGGGATGAGACCTGGTCTGGATGGATGGAGGGATGAGACCTGGTCTGGATGGAGGGATGAGACCTGGTCTGGATGGATGGAGGGATGAGACCTGGTCTGGATGGATGGAGGGATGAGACCTGGTCTGGATGGATGGAGGGATGAGACCTGGTCTGGATGGAGGGATGAGACCTGGTCTGGATGGATGGAGGGATGAGACCTGGTCTGGATGGAGGGATGAGACCTGGTCTGGCACAGGTTGCTAATTTAAGAGTATGCTTAGAAAACGAACGAACCGGAGAAGAAACCGGAGTAACCGGAGGAACCGGAGTAACCGGAGGAACCGGAGTAACCGGAGGAACCGGAGGAACCGGAGTAACCGGAGGAACCGGAGGAACCGGAGTAACCGGAGGAACCGGAGGAACCGGAGGAACCGGAGGAACCGGAGGAACCGGAGGAACCGGAGGAACCGGAGGAACATTTTTTAAAGGTATCTGTTTTATTTATTTATCTATCTCTTATAAAGTTTTTTTATAATTTTTTTTATTGTTGTGGACTGATTCTTTTTTAGCCTTAATCCTTGAACCTTTATCTTGTTATACATTTGATACATTCTATGTTGTATGTCAGGGGGCATTGGTCTCCCAGCTTTTATTTTTTGGTCTTGCTTGTTTTTCAATCAAAATGTCAAAGCACCTTGTATTTCATGTACCCGGATGAGAGGTGCTATATGAATCAAATGTGATTGATGATTGAAGTTCAGCTCGGTGAAACTAGTTCATCACTTCTTCTCTGAAACCAAAGGTTTTAGTGTGATCATAAATGAGATTTTTTTTAATCTCATTACTTGTAGTACTTTTTTTCGGCCACTAGATGGAGCCAAATCGCGGGCCAGAAAATCCGGTGCAGTACTGTTTTCGGCCACCAGAGGGCTCCACTGTGCGGGCCAAAAATCCTCTATGGTACCAGGACCGCGGAGTCTTTTGGGGCGCAGCTGGCTTTAAAGAAGCTCAGTCGTGGATGGTGGGGGGGCTTAAGCGTGGGCTCCCAAGGCACGCACGGAGAGCGAGGTGTTTGGCCGGCTCCCGGTGAGCCGGGGTGGAGGTTCTGTCTCGGGGGCCGGAGCCGCGGGGACCCGCGGGGCTCATGCGGGGCTGGTGCGGGGCTCGTGCGGGGCTGGTGCGGGGCTGGTGCGGGGCTACGTGGCTGGCAGTGCTGACTTTTTCCTCGGGACGACGGGAGGCTGCAGCGGGACGGGAACTCGGGGATCGGGGGGGGGGGCGGAACCCGGAAGGAGCTGCGGGATGCTCGGCTGGGTTTCTGCAGCATCAGTTGGTCTAAATCCCGGATGGAGCTGCGTAATTCTCCGCTGGTTTTCTGCAGGTTCACCCGGTCTAAATCCCGGATGGAGCTGCGTAATTCTCCGCTGGTTTTCTGCAGCATCAGTTGGTCTAAATCCCGGATGGAGCTGCGTAATTCTCCGCTGGTTTTCTGCAGGTTCACCCGGTCTAAATCCCCGATGGAGCTGCGTAATTCTCCGCTGGGTTTCTGCAGGTTCACCCGGTCTAAATCCCGGATGGAGCTGCGTAATTCTCCGCTGGTTTTCTGCAGCATCAGTTGGTCTAAATCCCGGATGGAGCTGCGTAATTCTCCGCTGGTTTTCTGCAGCATCAGTTGGTCTAAATCCCGGATGGAGCTGCGTAATTCTCCGCTGGTTTTCTGCAGGTTCACCCGGTCTAAATCCCCGATGGAGCTGCGTAATTCTCCGCTGGGTTTCTGCAGGTTCACCCGCTCTAAATCCCGGATGGAGCTGCGTAAATCTACGCTGGTTTTCTGCAGGTTCACCCGGTCTAAATCCCGGATGGAGCTGCGTAATTCTCCGCTGGTTTTCTGCAGGTTCACCCGGTCTAAATCCCCGATGGAGCTGCGTAATTCTCCGCTGGGTTTCTGCAGGTTCACCCGGTCTAAATCCCGGATGGAGCTGCGTAAATCTACGCTGGTTTTCTGCAGGTTCACCCGGTCTAAATCCCGGATGGAGCTGCGTAATTCTCCGCTGGTTTTCTGCAGGTTCACCCGGTCTAAATCCCCGATGGAGCTGCGTAATTCTCCGCTGGGTTTCTGCAGGTTCACCCGCTCTAAATCCCGGATGGAGCTGCGTAAATCTACGCTGGTTTTCTGCAGGTTCACCCGGTCTAAATCCCGGATGGAGCTGCGTAATTCTCCGCTGGGTTTCTGCAGGTTCTGGTGCTCTAAATCCCGGATGGAGCTGCGTAATTCTCCGCTGGGTTTCTGCAGGTTCACCCAGTCTAAATCCCGGATGGAGCTGCGTAATTCTCCGCTGGGTTTCTGCAGGTTCACCCGGTCTAAATCCCGGATGGAGCTGCGTGACATTTCACATGTATTTTCCGTCTCAAATTGTGTTGAAACTGTGTAAATAAAAAACGTTTTAAATAAATAAATGACAAGGGTAAATTGTGTCCGTCATTCCCTCTTTTTTCTCCACATTTCAACTTTTTTCTCCACATTTTGTCTTTTTTCTCCAAATTTTGACTTTTTTCTCCACATTTCGACTTCTTTCTTTCTGAGAGAGAGCTGGACCTGACCCCCGTCCTCCTGTCAGGGGTGGGATGTTATTTAGAGGACCAGGGTCCTCTAAATAACATCCCTCCCCTGAGAGAGACTGATCTGGTCTGACCCTCCTCCTCCTCCTTCCAGGGTGGAGCCTGCTGGACAACGATGGCTGACACCAGGTCTGAGGAAGTGTAAGTGTGTTTTTATTCAACCATCTTCACTCCTTCATGAGTCCATCAGTGATCAATAACTGATCAATAATAACTGCAGCTGCTTGTTTGTTCTCTCCATCAGATTCCTGTCAACTCACCGTCGACACAAACACAGTCCACAACAACATCAAACTGTCTGATGACAACAGGAAGATGATGTTGGTGGAGGAGGATCAGTCGTATCCTGATCATCCAGACAGGTTTGATTACTGGCCTCAGCTGCTGTGTACAGAAGTTCTGACGGGTCGCTGTTACTGGGAGGTCCAGTGGAGCAGATATGTTTCTGTATCAGTGAGTTACAGAAGAATCAGCAGGAGAGGAGGCTCTGGTGACTGTAAGTTTGGAGGAAACGATCATTCCTGGAGGCTGGACTGTGATCCAGGTCTTCAGTACCGTGTCCTTCACAATAAAAGACTAACACCCATCACCTCCTCATCTCCATGTTCATTCTCTGACAGAGCAGCAGTGTACGTGGACGTTCCTGCTGGAACTCTGTCCTTCTATGAAGTCTCTGTCTCTGACAGACTGATCCACCTCCACACTTTCAACACCAGCTTCTCTGGACCTCTCTGTGCTGGATTTGGACTCTGGTCCTGGTTCTGGTTCCTCAGTGTCTCTGTGTCCACTTTAGTCTCCAGAGTCTCCGCTCAGAGAAACTGTCTCTGTTGGATCCTGGACTTGGACTCTGGTTCTGGTTCCTCAGAGTCTCCATGATGAAGATGATGATGATGAAGAAGGAGATGATCACCATTTATCTTACATTTTTTGGTTTATTGTATTTTATTTGATCTTTTTTCACATTTAAACATTAAATCATTTACTGGATTGTTGATGTTTGATCATGAATTAGATTTTTATCTCATTAATCTTGTTTTATTCTTGATTCTGTCTCTAAATGTTTTCATGTTTGACTTCACGTTTACATTCTTAGAATCTTGTTTCTTCCCTGAAAGAAAGTTTGAGCTTCAAATCTAAACATTTCCATTTTACATTCAACTTTTCCAGTTTGTACAATATTTGATGGATTTATCTGATTGTTTTAATTTGATTCCTTCAGTTTTTAAAGTTGTTGATGTAAAAATGAAGTGAGAAGATGGAAATATTCATGTAACATCCAACATGTAAAAACATCAGCAGCATGTGTAAAAGTATTCAAGTACTCTTGAAATAAAAAACATCAGCGTTAGAAACCGAGTGAAGATGAAGTGATGACTCCTCTTCCTCTCTGACCTCCGACTCCTGGATGGAGGGATGAGACCTGGTCTGGATGGATGGAGGGATGAGACCTGGTCTGGATGGATGGAGGGATGAGACCTGGTCTGGATGGATGGAGGGATGAGACCTGGTCTGGATGGATGGAGGGATGAGACCTGGTCTGGATGGATGGAGGGATGAAACCTGGTCTGGATGGAGGGATGAGACCTGGTCTGGATGGAGGGAGGGATGAGACCTGGTCTGGATGGATGGAGGGATGAGACCTGGTCTGGATGGATGGAGGGATGAGACCTGGTCTGGATGGATGGAGGGATGAGACCTGGTCTGGATGGATGGAGGGATGAGACCTGGTCTGGATGGAGGGATGAGACCTGGTCTGGATGGATGGAGGGATGAGACCTGGTCTGGATGGATGGAGGGATGAGACCTGGTCTGGATGGAGGGATGAGACCTGGTCTGGATGGATGGAGGGATGAGACCTGGTCTGGATGGAGGGATGAGACCTGGTCTGGATGGATGGAGGGATGAGACCTGGTCTGGATGGATGGAGGGATGAGACCTGGTCTGGATGGATGGAGGGATGAGACCTGGTCTGGATGGATGGAGGGATGAGACCTGGTCTGGATGGAGGGATGAGACCTGGTCTGGATGGATGGAGGGATGAGACCTGGTCTGGATGGATGGATGAGACCTGGTCTGGATGGATGGAGGGATGAGACCTGGTCTGGATGGATGGAGGGATGAGACCTGGTCAGGATGGAGGGATGAGACCTGGTCTGGGTGGATGGATGAGACCTGGTCTGGATGGAGGGATGAGACCTGGTCTGGATGGATGGAGGGATGAGACCTGGTCTGGATGGATGGATGGATGAGACCTGGTCTGGATGGATGGAGGGATGAGACCTGGTCAGGATGGAGGGATGAGACCTGGTCTGGGTGGATGGATGAGACCTGGTCTGGATGGAGGGATGAGACCTGGTCTGGATGGATGGAGGGATGATGAGACCTGGTCTGGGTGGATGGAGGGATGAGACCTGGTCTGGATGGATGGAGGGATGAGACCTGGTCTGGATGGAGGGATGAGACCTGGTCTGGATGGATGGAGGGATGAGACCTGGTCTGGATGGATGGAGGGATGAGACCTGGTCTGGATGGATGGATGAGACCTGGTCTGGATGGATGGAGGGATGAGACCTGGTCTGGATGGATGGAGGGATGAGACCTGGTCTGGATGGATGGAGGGATGAGACCTGGTCTGGATGGATGGAGGGATGATGAGACCTGGTCTGGATGGATGGAGGGATGATGAGACCTGGTCTGGATGGAGGGATGAGACCTGGTCTGGATGGATGGAGGGATGAGACCTGGTCTGGATGGATGGAGGGATGAGACCTGGTCTGGATGGATGGAGGGATGAGACCTGGTCTGGATGGATGGAGGGATGAGACCTGGTCTGGATGGAGGGATGAGACCTGGTCTGGATGGATGGAGGGATGAGACCTGGTCTGGATGGATGGAGGGATGAGACCTGGTCTGGATGGAGGGATGAGACCTGGTCTGGATGGATGGAGGGATGAGACCTGGTCTGGATGGAGGGATGAGACCTGGTCTGGATGGATGGAGGGATGAGACCTGGTCTGGATGGATGGAGGGATGAGACCTGGTCTGGATGGAGGGATGAGACCTGGTCTGGATGGATGGAGGGATGAGACCTGGTCTGGATGGATGGAGGGATGAGACCTGGTCTGGATGGATGGAGGGATGAGACCTGGTCTGGATGGATGGAGGGATGAGACCTGGTCTGGATGGATGGAGGGATGAGACCTGGTCTGGATGGAGGGATGAGACCTGGTCTGGATGGATGGAGGGATGAGACCTGGTCTGGATGGAGGGATGAGACCTGGTCTGGCACAGGTTGCTAATTTAAGAGTATGCTTAGAAAACGAACGAACCGGAGAAGAAACCGGAGTAACCGGAGGAACCGGAGTAACCGGAGGAACCGGAGTAACCGGAGGAACCGGAGGAACCGGAGTAACCGAGGAACCGGAGGAACCGGAGTAACCGGAGGAACCGGAGGAACCGGAGGAACCGGAGGAACCGGAGGAACCGGAGGAACCGGAGGAACCGGAGGAACATTTTTTAAAGGTATCTGTTTTATTTATTTATCTATCTCTTATAAAGTTTTTTTATAATTTTTTTTATTGTTGTGGACTGATTCTTTTTTAGCCTTAATCCTTGAACCTTTATCTTGTTATACATTTGATACATTCTATGTTGTATGTCAGGGGGCATTGGTCTCCCAGCTTTTATTTTTTGGTCTTGCTTGTTTTTCAATCAAAATGTCAAAGCACCTTGTATTTCATGTACCCGGATGAGAGGTGCTATATGAATCAAATGTGATTGATGATTGAAGTTCAGCTCGGTGAAACTAGTTCATCACTTCTTCTCTGAAACCAAAGGTTTTAGTGTGATCATAAATGAGATTTTTTTTAATCTCATTACTTGTAGTACTTTTTTTCGGCCACTAGATGGAGCCAAATCGCGGGCCAGAAAATCCGGTGCAGTACTGTTTTCGGCCACCAGAGGGCTCCACTGTGCGGGCCAAAAATCCTCTATGGTACCAGGACCGCGGAGTCTTTTGGGGCGCAGCTGGCTTTAAAGAAGCTCAGTCGTGGATGGTGGGGGGGCTTAAGCGTGGGCTCCCAAGGCACGCACGGAGAGCGAGGTGTTTGGCCGGCTCCCGGTGAGCCGGGGTGGAGGTTCTGTCTCGGGGGCCGGAGCCGCGGGGACCCGCGGGGCTCATGCGGGGCTGGTGCGGGGCTCGTGCGGGGCTGGTGCGGGGCTGGTGCGGGGCTACGTGGCTGGCAGTGCTGACTTTTTCCTCGGGACGACGGGAGGCTGCAGCGGGACGGGAACTCGGGGATCGGGGGGGGGGCGGAACCCGGAAGGAGCTGCGGGATGCTCGGCTGGGTTTCTGCAGCATCAGTTGGTCTAAATCCCGGATGGAGCTGCGTAATTCTCCGCTGGTTTTCTGCAGGTTCACCCGGTCTAAATCCCGGATGGAGCTGCGTAATTCTCCGCTGGTTTTCTGCAGCATCAGTTGGTCTAAATCCCGGATGGAGCTGCGTAATTCTCCGCTGGTTTTCTGCAGGTTCACCCGGTCTAAATCCCCGATGGAGCTGCGTAATTCTCCGCTGGGTTTCTGCAGGTTCACCCGGTCTAAATCCCGGATGGAGCTGCGTAATTCTCCGCTGGTTTTCTGCAGCATCAGTTGGTCTAAATCCCGGATGGAGCTGCGTAATTCTCCGCTGGTTTTCTGCAGCATCAGTTGGTCTAAATCCCGGATGGAGCTGCGTAATTCTCCGCTGGTTTTCTGCAGGTTCACCCGGTCTAAATCCCCGATGGAGCTGCGTAATTCTCCGCTGGGTTTCTGCAGGTTCACCCGCTCTAAATCCCGGATGGAGCTGCGTAAATCTACGCTGGTTTTCTGCAGGTTCACCCGGTCTAAATCCCGGATGGAGCTGCGTAATTCTCCGCTGGTTTTCTGCAGGTTCACCCGGTCTAAATCCCCGATGGAGCTGCGTAATTCTCCGCTGGGTTTCTGCAGGTTCACCCGGTCTAAATCCCGGATGGAGCTGCGTAAATCTACGCTGGTTTTCTGCAGGTTCACCCGGTCTAAATCCCGGATGGAGCTGCGTAATTCTCCGCTGGTTTTCTGCAGGTTCACCCGGTCTAAATCCCCGATGGAGCTGCGTAATTCTCCGCTGGGTTTCTGCAGGTTCACCCGCTCTAAATCCCGGATGGAGCTGCGTAAATCTACGCTGGTTTTCTGCAGGGTTCACCCGGTCTAAATCCCGGATGGAGCTGCGTAATTCTCCGCTGGGTTTCTGCAGGTTCTGGTGCTCTAAATCCCGGATGGAGCTGCGTAATTCTCCGCTGGGTTTCTGCAGGTTCACCCAGTCTAAATCCCGGATGGAGCTGCGTAATTCTCCGCTGGGTTTCTGCAGGTTCACCCGGTCTAAATCCCGGATGGAGCTGCGTGACATTTCACATGTATTTTCCGTCTCAAATTGTGTTGAAACTGTGTAAATAAAAAACGTTTTAAATAAATAAATGACAAGGGTAAATTGTGTCCGTCATTCCCTCTTTTTTCTCCACATTTCAACTTTTTTCTCCACATTTTGTCTTTTTTCTCCAAATTTTGACTTTTTTCTCCACATTTCGACTTCTTTCTTTCTGAGAGAGAGCTGGACCTGACCCCCGTCCTCCTGTCAGGGGTGGGATGTTATTTAGAGGACCAGGGTCCTCTAAATAACATCCCTCCCCTGAGAGAGACTGATCTGGTCTGACCCTCCTCCTCCTCCTTCCAGGGTGGAGCCTGCTGGACAACGATGGCTGACACCAGGTCTGAGGAAGTGTAAGTGTGTTTTTATTCAACCATCTTCACTCCTTCATGAGTCCATCAGTGATCAATAACTGATCAATAATAACTGCAGCTGCTTGTTTGTTCTCTCCATCAGATTCCTGTCAACTCACCGTCGACACAAACACAGTCCACAACAACATCAAACTGTCTGATGACAACAGGAAGATGATGTTGGTGGAGGAGGATCAGTCGTATCCTGATCATCCAGACAGGTTTGATTACTGGCCTCAGCTGCTGTGTACAGAAGTTCTGACGGGTCGCTGTTACTGGGAGGTCCAGTGGAGCAGATATGTTTCTGTATCAGTGAGTTACAGAAGAATCAGCAGGAGAGGAGGCTCTGGTGACTGTAAGTTTGGAGGAAACGATCATTCCTGGAGGCTGGACTGTGATCCAGGTCTTCAGTACCGTGTCCTTCACAATAAAAGACTAACACCCATCACCTCCTCATCTCCATGTTCATTCTCTGACAGAGCAGCAGTGTACGTGGACGTTCCTGCTGGAACTCTGTCCTTCTATGAAGTCTCTGTCTCTGACAGACTGATCCACCTCCACACTTTCAACACCAGCTTCTCTGGACCTCTCTGTGCTGGATTTGGACTCTGGTCCTGGTTCTGGTTCCTCAGTGTCTCTGTGTCCACTTTAGTCTCCAGAGTCTCCGCTCAGAGAAACTGTCTCTGTTGGATCCTGGACTTGGACTCTGGTTCTGGTTCCTCAGAGTCTCCATGATGAAGATGATGATGATGAAGAAGGAGATGATCACCATTTATCTTACATTTTTTGGTTTATTGTATTTTATTTGATCTTTTTTCACATTTAAACATTAAATCATTTACTGGATTGTTGATGTTTGATCATGAATTAGATTTTTATCTCATTAATCTTGTTTTATTCTTGATTCTGTCTCTAAATGTTTTCATGTTTGACTTCACGTTTACATTCTTAGAATCTTGTTTCTTCCCTGAAAGAAAGTTTGAGCTTCAAATCTAAACATTTCCATTTTACATTCAACTTTTCCAGTTTGTACAATATTTGATGGATTTATCTGATTGTTTTAATTTGATTCCTTCAGTTTTTAAAGTTGTTGATGTAAAAATGAAGTGAGAAGATGGAAATATTCATGTAACATCCAACATGTAAAAACATCAGCAGCATGTGTAAAAGTATTCAAGTACTCTTGAAATAAAAAACATCAGCGTTAGAAACCGAGTGAAGATGAAGTGATGACTCCTCTTCCTCTCTGACCTCCGACTCCTGGATGGAGGGATGAGACCTGGTCTGGATGGATGGAGGGATGAGACCTGGTCTGGATGGATGGAGGGATGAGACCTGGTCTGGATGGATGGAGGGATGAGACCTGGTCTGGATGGATGGAGGGATGAGACCTGGTCTGGATGGATGGAGGGATGAAACCTGGTCTGGATGGAGGGATGAGACCTGGTCTGGATGGAGGGAGGGATGAGACCTGGTCTGGATGGATGGAGGGATGAGACCTGGTCTGGATGGATGGAGGGATGAGACCTGGTCTGGATGGATGGAGGGATGAGACCTGGTCTGGATGGATGGAGGGATGAGACCTGGTCTGGATGGAGGGATGAGACCTGGTCTGGATGGATGGAGGGATGAGACCTGGTCTGGATGGATGGAGGGATGAGACCTGGTCTGGATGGAGGGATGAGACCTGGTCTGGATGGATGGAGGGATGAGACCTGGTCTGGATGGAGGGATGAGACCTGGTCTGGATGGATGGAGGGATGAGACCTGGTCTGGATGGATGGAGGGATGAGACCTGGTCTGGATGGATGGAGGGATGAGACCTGGTCTGGATGGATGGAGGGATGAGACCTGGTCTGGATGGAGGGATGAGACCTGGTCTGGATGGATGGAGGGATGAGACCTGGTCTGGATGGATGGATGAGACCTGGTCTGGATGGATGGAGGGATGAGACCTGGTCTGGATGGATGGAGGGATGAGACCTGGTCAGGATGGAGGGATGAGACCTGGTCTGGGTGGATGGATGAGACCTGGTCTGGATGGAGGGATGAGACCTGGTCTGGATGGATGGAGGGATGAGACCTGGTCTGGATGGATGGATGGATGAGACCTGGTCTGGATGGATGGAGGGATGAGACCTGGTCAGGATGGAGGGATGAGACCTGGTCTGGGTGGATGGATGAGACCTGGTCTGGATGGAGGGATGAGACCTGGTCTGGATGGATGGAGGGATGATGAGACCTGGTCTGGGTGGATGGAGGGATGAGACCTGGTCTGGATGGATGGAGGGATGAGACCTGGTCTGGATGGAGGGATGAGACCTGGTCTGGATGGATGGAGGGATGAGACCTGGTCTGGATGGATGGAGGGATGAGACCTGGTCTGGATGGATGGATGAGACCTGGTCTGGATGGATGGAGGGATGAGACCTGGTCTGGATGGATGGAGGGATGAGACCTGGTCTGGATGGATGGAGGGATGAGACCTGGTCTGGATGGATGGAGGGATGATGAGACCTGGTCTGGATGGATGGAGGGATGATGAGACCTGGTCTGGATGGAGGGATGAGACCTGGTCTGGATGGATGGAGGGATGAGACCTGGTCTGGATGGATGGAGGGATGAGACCTGGTCTGGATGGATGGAGGGATGAGACCTGGTCTGGATGGATGGAGGGATGAGACCTGGTCTGGATGGAGGGATGAGACCTGGTCTGGATGGATGGAGGGATGAGACCTGGTCTGGATGGATGGAGGGATGAGACCTGGTCTGGATGGAGGGATGAGACCTGGTCTGGATGGATGGAGGGATGAGACCTGGTCTGGATGGAGGGATGAGACCTGGTCTGGATGGATGGAGGGATGAGACCTGGTCTGGATGGAGGGATGAGACCTGGTCTGGATGGATGGAGGGATGAGACCTGGTCTGGATGGATGGAGGGATGAGACCTGGTCTGGATGGAGGGATGAGACCTGGTCTGGATGGATGGAGGGATGAGACCTGGTCTGGATGGATGGAGGGATGAGACCTGGTCTGGATGGATGGAGGGATGAGACCTGGTCTGGATGGAGGGATGAGACCTGGTCTGGATGGATGGAGGGATGAGACCTGGTCTGGATGGAGGGATGAGACCTGGTCTGGCACAGGTTGCTAATTTAAGAGTATGCTTAGAAAACGAACGAACCGGAGAAGAAACCGGAGTAACCGGAGGAACCGGAGTAACCGGAGGAACCGGAGTAACCGGAGGAACCGGAGGAACCGGAGTAACCGGAGGAACCGGAGGAACCGGAGTAACCGGAGGAACCGGAGGAACCGGAGGAACCGGAGGAACCGGAGGAACCGGAGGAACCGGAGGAACCGGAGGAACATTTTTTAAAGGTATCTGTTTTATTTATTTATCTATCTCTTATAAAGTTTTTTTATAATTTTTTTTATTGTTGTGGACTGATTCTTTTTTAGCCTTAATCCTTGAACCTTTATCTTGTTATACATTTGATACATTCTATGTTGTATGTCAGGGGGCATTGGTCTCCCAGCTTTTATTTTTTGGTCTTGCTTGTTTTTCAATCAAAATGTCAAAGCACCTTGTATTTCATGTACCCGGATGAGAGGTGCTATATGAATCAAATGTGATTGATGATTGAAGTTCAGCTCGGTGAAACTAGTTCATCACTTCTTCTCTGAAACCAAAGGTTTTAGTGTGATCATAAATGAGATTTTTTTTAATCTCATTACTTGTAGTACTTTTTTTCGGCCACTAGATGGAGCCAAATCGCGGGCCAGAAAATCCGGTGCAGTACTGTTTTCGGCCACCAGAGGGCTCCACTGTGCGGGCCAAAAATCCTCTATGGTACCAGGACCGCGGAGTCTTTTGGGGCGCAGCTGGCTTTAAAGAAGCTCAGTCGTGGATGGTGGGGGGGCTTAAGCGTGGGCTCCCAAGGCACGCACGGAGAGCGAGGTGTTTGGCCGGCTCCCGGTGAGCCGGGGTGGAGGTTCTGTCTCGGGGGCCGGAGCCGCGGGGACCCGCGGGGCTCATGCGGGGCTGGTGCGGGGCTCGTGCGGGGCTGGTGCGGGGCTGGTGCGGGGCTACGTGGCTGGCAGTGCTGACTTTTTCCTCGGGACGACGGGAGGCTGCAGCGGGACGGGAACTCGGGGATCGGGGGGGGGGGCGGAACCCGGAAGGAGCTGCGGGATGCTCGGCTGGGTTTCTGCAGCATCAGTTGGTCTAAATCCCGGATGGAGCTGCGTAATTCTCCGCTGGTTTTCTGCAGGTTCACCCGGTCTAAATCCCGGATGGAGCTGCGTAATTCTCCGCTGGTTTTCTGCAGCATCAGTTGGTCTAAATCCCGGATGGAGCTGCGTAATTCTCCGCTGGTTTTCTGCAGGTTCACCCGGTCTAAATCCCCGATGGAGCTGCGTAATTCTCCGCTGGGTTTCTGCAGGTTCACCCGGTCTAAATCCCGGATGGAGCTGCGTAATTCTCCGCTGGTTTTCTGCAGCATCAGTTGGTCTAAATCCCGGATGGAGCTGCGTAATTCTCCGCTGGTTTTCTGCAGCATCAGTTGGTCTAAATCCCGGATGGAGCTGCGTAATTCTCCGCTGGTTTTCTGCAGGTTCACCCGGTCTAAATCCCCGATGGAGCTGCGTAATTCTCCGCTGGGTTTCTGCAGGTTCACCCGCTCTAAATCCCGGATGGAGCTGCGTAAATCTACGCTGGTTTTCTGCAGGTTCACCCGGTCTAAATCCCGGATGGAGCTGCGTAATTCTCCGCTGGTTTTCTGCAGGTTCACCCGGTCTAAATCCCCGATGGAGCTGCGTAATTCTCCGCTGGGTTTCTGCAGGTTCACCCGGTCTAAATCCCGGATGGAGCTGCGTAAATCTACGCTGGTTTTCTGCAGGTTCACCCGGTCTAAATCCCGGATGGAGCTGCGTAATTCTCCGCTGGTTTTCTGCAGGTTCACCCGGTCTAAATCCCCGATGGAGCTGCGTAATTCTCCGCTGGGTTTCTGCAGGTTCACCCGCTCTAAATCCCGGATGGAGCTGCGTAAATCTACGCTGGTTTTCTGCAGGTTCACCCGGTCTAAATCCCGGATGGAGCTGCGTAATTCTCCGCTGGGTTTCTGCAGGTTCTGGTGCTCTAAATCCCGGATGGAGCTGCGTAATTCTCCGCTGGGTTTCTGCAGGTTCACCCAGTCTAAATCCCGGATGGAGCTGCGTAATTCTCCGCTGGGTTTCTGCAGGTTCACCCGGTCTAAATCCCGGATGGAGCTGCGTGACATTTCACATGTATTTTCCGTCTCAAATTGTGTTGAAACTGTGTAAATAAAAAACGTTTTAAATAAATAAATGACAAGGGTAAATTGTGTCCGTCATTCCCTCTTTTTTCTCCACATTTCAACTTTTTTCTCCACATTTTGTCTTTTTTCTCCAAATTTTGACTTTTTTCTCCACATTTCGACTTCTTTCTTTCTGAGAGAGAGCTGGACCTGACCCCCGTCCTCCTGTCAGGGGTGGGATGTTATTTAGAGGACCAGGGTCCTCTAAATAACATCCCTCCCCTGAGAGAGACTGATCTGGTCTGACCCTCCTCCTCCTCCTTCCAGGGTGGAGCCTGCTGGACAACGATGGCTGACACCAGGTCTGAGGAAGTGTAAGTGTGTTTTTATTCAACCATCTTCACTCCTTCATGAGTCCATCAGTGATCAATAACTGATCAATAATAACTGCAGCTGCTTGTTTGTTCTCTCCATCAGATTCCTGTCAACTCACCGTCGACACAAACACAGTCCACAACAACATCAAACTGTCTGATGACAACAGGAAGATGATGTTGGTGGAGGAGGATCAGTCGTATCCTGATCATCCAGACAGGTTTGATTACTGGCCTCAGCTGCTGTGTACAGAAGTTCTGACGGGTCGCTGTTACTGGGAGGTCCAGTGGAGCAGATATGTTTCTGTATCAGTGAGTTACAGAAGAATCAGCAGGAGAGGAGGCTCTGGTGACTGTAAGTTTGGAGGAAACGATCATTCCTACTAACACCCATCACCTCCTCATCTCCATGTTCATTCTCTGACAGAGCAGCAGTGTACGTGGACGTTCCTGCTGGAACTCTGTCCTTCTATGAAGTCTCTGTCTCTGACAGACTGATCCACCTCCACACTTTCAACACCAGCTTCTCTGGACCTCTCTGTGCTGGATTTGGACTCTGGTCCTGGTTCTGGTTCCTCAGTGTCTCTGTGTCCACTTTAGTCTCCAGAGTCTCCGCTCAGAGAAACTGTCTCTGTTGGATCCTGGACTTGGACTCTGGTTCTGGTTCCTCAGAGTCTCCATGATGAAGATGATGATGATGAAGAAGGAGATGATCACCATTTATCTTACATTTTTTGGTTTATTGTATTTTATTTGATCTTTTTTCACATTTAAACATTAAATCATTTACTGGATTGTTGATGTTTGATCATGAATTAGATTTTTATCTCATTAATCTTGTTTTATTCTTGATTCTGTCTCTAAATGTTTTCATGTTTGACTTCACGTTTACATTCTTAGAATCTTGTTTCTTCCCTGAAAGAAAGTTTGAGCTTCAAATCTAAACATTTCCATTTTACATTCAACTTTTCCAGTTTGTACAATATTTGATGGATTTATCTGATTGTTTTAATTTGATTCCTTCAGTTTTTAAAGTTGTTGATGTAAAAATGAAGTGAGAAGATGGAAATATTCATGTAACATCCAACATGTAAAAACATCAGCAGCATGTGTAAAAGTATTCAAGTACTCTTGAAATAAAAAACATCAGCGTTAGAAACCGAGTGAAGATGAAGTGATGACTCCTCTTCCTCTCTGACCTCCGACTCCTGGATGGAGGGATGAGACCTGGTCTGGATGGATGGAGGGATGAGACCTGGTCTGGATGGATGGAGGGATGAGACCTGGTCTGGATGGAGGGATGAGACCTGGTCTGGATGGATGGAGGGATGAGACCTGGTCTGGATGGATGGAGGGATGAGACCTGGTCTGGATGGAGGGATGAGACCTGGTCTGGATGGATGGATGAGACCTGGTCTGGATGGAGGGATGAGACCTGGTCTGGATGGATGGAGGGATGAGACCTGGTCTGGATGGATGGAGGGATGAGACCTGGTCTGGATGGAGGGATGAGACCTGGTCTGGATGGATGGATGAGACCTGGTCTGGATGGATGGATGAGACCTGGTCTGGATGGATGGATGAGACCTGGTCTGGATGGATGGAGGGATGAGACCTGGTCTGGATGGATGGAGGGATGAGACCTGGTCTGGATGGATGGAGGGATGAGACCTGGTCTGGATGGATGGAGGGATGAGACCTGGTCTGGATGGAGGGATGAGACCTGGTCTGGATGGATGGAGGGATGAGACCTGGTCTGGATGGATGGAGGGATGAGACCTGGTCTGGATGGAGGGATGAGACCTGGTCTGGATGGATGGAGGGATGAGACCTGGTCTGGATGGATGGAGGGATGAGACCTGGTCTGGATGGATGGAGGGATGAGACCTGGTCTGGATGGATGGAGGGATGAGACCTGGTCTGGATGGAGGGATGAGACCTGGTCTGGATGGATGGAGGGATGAGACCTGGTCTGGATGGATGGATGAGACCTGGTCTGGATGGATGGAGGGATGAGACCTGGTCTGGATGGATGGAGGGATGAGACCTGGTCAGGATGGAGGGATGAGACCTGGTCTGGGTGGATGGATGAGACCTGGTCTGGATGGAGGGATGAGACCTGGTCTGGATGGATGGAGGGATGAGACCTGGTCTGGATGGATGGATGGATGAGACCTGGTCTGGATGGATGGAGGGATGAGACCTGGTCAGGATGGAGGGATGAGACCTGGTCTGGGTGGATGGATGAGACCTGGTCTGGATGGAGGGATGAGACCTGGTCTGGATGGATGGAGGGATGATGAGACCTGGTCTGGGTGGATGGAGGGATGAGACCTGGTCTGGATGGATGGAGG
>NW_026906306.1:0-78258 GCF_033807715.1 Cololabis saira | reverse complement strand
CTGATGCAGGCCTCTTGGTTTGCTGGGCCCCGGGGAGGGAGGCATCATCGCTATCATCCTGTGGTTGGACTTCTCCACATTCTGAACTAGCTCCGCCCTCTGCCTGCATCACATCATCTTCCTCGGAACTCTCCATTGGTGTGAGTGTTGCAGGCCCCTCCCCTGCTCCCGCCTCACCTGATCCCTCTCCTCCAATCACAGGATTTGGCGGGATATTTGAATTTTCCTGCCCAGCTTCTTCAATTAGCTCAATTACCGGTTCCTCTCGTCCATTTTGTTTGTCCTTTTCTGTGTCCTTTCCCTTCGCAGCCTTCAGTTTGTTGGCAAAAGATTTTGGGCAATCTCTGAAGAGGTGGTTTGTCTCCCCACAAAGATTGCACTTTCTGCCATTGGTGCACTCCTCAAAGGTGTGCCCAATTTCTCTGCATTTTCCACATACTACCTGCTTACACGCTTCTGCAAGATGCCCATGCTCGCCACACTTGCGGCAAAGCTTGGGCTGACCCTGGTAATAAATATAGCCCCTGTTGTTCCCCAGAACTATCACTGATGGCAGATGTTTCAGGCCTTGAAAGCCCTGGGGGTCTTGCCATTGTTGGATGGGGACCCTCCAGGCACAGTTCCAAATGCCATCCTCATCTCTCACTTTGATAGCCTGGCTTTTAACAGTGCAATATCTCCCCAGCCATAAACAAATGTCATCTGCATTGACAGTTTCATTGAACATTCTGACAATAACCGTTTTCAAGGTATTGTCAGTCAGTTTCTCAACTTCAAATGCATCAAACTGGGGTTTCACATTTTCAAAGCGTGTCCAAAACTCTTTTAGTAGCATGGCAGTACGGAAACTAAGGTCAAAGCCTTTGTTAAAGGGTAGGGTCAAAATGCAATTTAACTGCTCCGGGGTAAAACCCAAGGCTTTCTGGACAAGTCTCCTGGAGAAGTCTAACCTCGACATCTCCAGGAGCTTTCCATCCAAAACCTTAAGGTTGAATCGGACACTGTGGTGCCTCCGCATGCCGGCATGGCTAGCCGACATGGTGGAGGCACCACCTGTGAAAAGGCTCAAACGAACTAAAACCTTTAAAAAGAATAAAAGCCCTAAAACAATAGACAATAAAATATACAATAAGTGAATGGAACAAACACTTACCTTTCACCACGACAGTGATTTCCTGGCTGTGAAGATCTAGCAACTATAATCAGTTGAAGCACTTCACATAAGGAACAAAGAAATAGTCTCCCCAATGATAGTAGAAACCAATGCCACAACAGGCAAGGATTCCCACTAACGGCAGGAGGCGATCGCAGTCTTAGCCAAAAGGCCGAGAAGCGATAACTCCAAAGTGTTGCTTGACCGCAGCACCTTCCTGGCACGGCGTGCACTTGTGTCGGTTCCCTTTTTCCCAAACGCCTAGATGGCCGGCTCCCTTTGCAGCTCCGCCCTCTGACACGCACCTGTAGCAGGCTCACCTGAGGAAATGGTTGAAGTGGAAATGAAATAACAAAAAGGAAAGGAAAGAACTGGAGAACAAGACACAGACAGCAACATCAGCTTGCCCTGAGATTTCAGTGGGCAAACTCAGACTGACCTCTTGGTCACAGCTTTTTCTTTTGCACAGTCTCAAAAAAGCTCAGCCGTTAGACCGAGCCCCCAAAAATATGGTCAACTCATTGACGTTACTCTCCACGGAAGTCTTTAGTAAAAGGCGAAAGACTTGTGCGTTATGAAGAGAAACACGAGCAAGTACGGAAAAGTGCACGGGAGCGGCAGCCTAGGCACGTGAGCCGCGTCACTGTACTCCTGGTGAGCTCTACGGATCCCCGGGGCCACGCCTCTTCGGCCTGACATCGTCCTATTATCGAAGGCCTGGCCGGCCTCAGGCGCAGGACAGAGATTTGCTCCTCCCCCTTCGGTGGCACCACCAGGGCCGTATTACACGTTTGTGACGTCGCCTCTTCTTTTTCTTCAAGCTGAAGCTGCAAGGAACAACACCGCCTGAGGCAAGGCTCGGTGCTCCTCAGCTGCTGAGCCACTGCGTTATTTTATTATTTTTTTACAAGAGAAAGAAAGCGAAGCGTGCACCGTTCCCGGCGGCACTGCAGTACCGGGGCGATGCTTGGAGTGAACGGAGCTAGCTCCTTTTTCAACTCCCGCTGCCAAAAATCGGCTTAATATGTTGTCCTCATATAGAGGACATATCAGATATTAAACTGATAAGAACAGATACTACACTTGATCTTAGCCAAAAGGCCGAGAAGCGATAACTCCAAAGTGTTGCTTGACCGCAGCACCTTCCTGGCACGGCGTGCACTTGTGTCGGTTCCCTTTTTCCCAAACGCCTAGATGGCCGGCTCCCTTTGCAGCTCCGCCCTCTGACACGCACCTGTAGCAGGCTCACCTGAGGAAATGGTTGAAGTGGAAATGAAATAACAAAAAGGAAAGGAAAGAACTGGAGAACAAGACACAGACAGCAACATCAGCTTGCCCTGAGATTTCAGTGGGCAAACTCAGACTGACCTCTTGGTCACAGCTTTTTCTTTTGCACAGTCTCAAAAAAGCTCGGCCGTTAGACCGAGCCCCCAAAAATATGGTCAACTCATTGACATTACTCTCCACGGAAGTCTTTAGTAAAAGGCGAAAGACTTGTGCGTTATGAAGAGAAACACGAGCAAGTACGGAAAAGTGCACGGGAGCGGCAGCCTAGGCACGTGAGCCGCGTCACTGTACTCCTGGTGAGCTCTACGGATCCCCGGGGCCACGCCTCTTCGGCCTGACATCGTCCTATTATCGAAGGCCTGGCCGGCCTCAGGCGCAGGACAGAGATTTGCTCCCCCCCCTTCGGTGGCACCACCAGGGCCGTATTACACGTTTGTGACGTCGCCTCTTCTTTTTCTTCAAGCTGAAGCTGCAAGGAACAACACCGCCTGAGGCAAGGCTCGGTGCTCCTCAGCTGCTGAGCCACTGCGTTATTTTATTATTTTTTTACAAGAGAAAGAAAGCGAAGCGTGCACCATTCCCGGCGGCACTGCAGTACCGGGGCGATGCTTGGAGTGAACGGAGCTAGCTCTTTTTTCAACTCCCGCTGCCAAAAATCGGCTTAATATGTTGTCCTCATATAGAGGACATATCAGATATTAAACTGATAAGAACAGATACTACACTTGATCTTAGCCAAAAGGCCGAGAAGCGATAACTCCAAAGTGTTGCTTGACCGCAGCACCTTCCTGGCACGGCGTGCACTTGTGTCGGTTCCCTTTTTCCCAAACGCCTAGATGGCCGGCTCCCTTTGCAGCTCCGCCCTCTGACACGCACCTGTAGCAGGCTCACCTGAGGAAATGGTTGAAGTGGAAATGAAATAACAAAAAGGAAAGGAAAGAACTGGAGAACAAGACACAGACAGCAACATCAGCTTGCCCTGAGATTTCAGTGGGCAAACTCAGACTGACCTCTTGGTCACAGCTTTTTCTTTTGCACAGTCTCAAAAAAGCTCGGCCGTTAGACCGAGCCCCCAAAAATATGGTCAACTCATTGACGTTACTCTCCACGGAAGTCTTTAGTAAAAGGCGAAAGACTTGTGCGTTATGAAGAGAAACACGAGCAAGTACGGAAAAGTGCACGGGAGCGGCAGCCTAGGCACGTGAGCCGCGTCACTGTACTCCTGGTGAGCTCTACGGATCCCCGGGGCCACGCCTCTTCGGCCTGACATCGTCCTATTATCGAAGGCCTGGCCGGCCTCAGGCGCAGGACAGAGATTTGCTCCTCCCCCTTCGGTGGCACCACCAGGGCCGTATTACACGTTTGTGACGTCGCCTCTTCTTTTTCTTCAAGCTGAAGCTGCAAGGAACAACACCGCCTGAGGCAAGGCTCGGTGCTCCTCAGCTGCTGAGCCACTGCGTTATTTTATTATTTTTTTACAAGAGAAAGAAAGCGAAGCGTGCACCGTTCCCGGCGGCACTGCAGTACCGGGGCGATGCTTGGAGTGAACGGAGCTAGCTCCTTTTTCAACTCCCGCTGCCAAAAATCGGCTTAATATGTTGTCCTCATATAGAGGACATATCAGATATTAAACTGATAAGAACAGATACTACACTTGATCTTAGCCAAAAGGCCGAGAAGCGATAACTCCAAAGTGTTGCTTGACCGCAGCACCTTCCTGGCACGGCGTGCACTTGTGTCGGTTGCCTTTGTCCCAAACGCCTAGATGGCCGGCTCCCTTTGCAGCTCCGCCCTCTGACACGCACCTGTAGCAGGCTCACCTGAGGAAATGGTTGAAGTGGAAATGAAATAACAAAAAGGAAAGGAAAGAACTGAAGAACAAGACACAGACAGCAACATCGCAACATCAGCTTGCCCTGAGATTTCAGTGGGCAAACTCAGACTGACCTCTTGGTCACAGCTTTTTCTTTTGTACAGTCTCAAAAAAGCTCGGCCGTTAGACCGAGCCCCCAAAAATATGGTCAACTCATTGACGTTACTCTCCACGGAAGTCTTTAGTAAAAGGCGAAAGACTTGTGCGTTATGAAGAGAAACACGAGCAAGTACGGAAAAGAGCACGGGAGCGGCAGCCTAGGCACGTGAGCCGCGTCACTGTACTCCTGGTGAGCTCTACGGATCCCCGGGTCCACGCCTCTTCGGCCTGACATTGTCCTATTATCGAAGGCCTGGCCGGCCTCAGGCGCAGGACAGAGATTTGCTCCTCCCCCTTCGGTGGCACCACCAGGGCCGTATTACACGTTTGTGACGTCGCCTCTTCTTTTTTCTTCAAGCTGAAGCTGCAAGGAACAACACCGCCTGAGGCAAGGCTCGGCGCTCCTCAGCTGCTGAGCCACCGCGTTATTTTTTTACAAGAGAAAGAAAGCGAAGCGTGCACCATTCCCGGCGGCACTGCAGTACCGGGGCGATGCTTGGAGTGAACGGAGCTAGCTCCTTTTTCAACTCCCGCTGCCAAAAATCGGCTTAATATGTTGTCCTCATATAGAGGACATATCAGATATTAAACTGATAAGAACAGATACTACACTTGATCTTAGCCAAAAGGCCGAGAAGCGATAACTCCAAAGTGTTGCTTGACCGCAGTACCTTCCTGGCACGGCGTGCACTTGTGTCGGTTGCCTTTGTCCCAAACGCCTAGATGGCCGGCTCCCTTTGCAGCTCCGCCCTCTGACACGCACCTGTAGCAGGCTCACCTGAGGAAATGGTTGAAGTGGAAATGAAATAACAAAAAGGAAAGGAAAGAACTGAAGAACAAGACACAGACAGCAACATCGCAACATCAGCTTGCCCTGAGATTTCAGTGGGCAAACTCAGACTGACCTCTTGGTCACAGCTTTTTCTTTTGTACAGTCTCAAAAAAGCTCGGCCGTTAGACCGAGCCCCCAAAAATATGGTCAACTCATTGACGTTACTCTCCACGGAAGTCTTTAGTAAAAGGCGAAAGACTTGTGCGTTATGAAGAGAAACACGAGCAAGTACGGAAAAGAGCACGGGAGCGGCAGCCTAGGCACGTGAGCCGCGTCACTGTACTCCTGGTGAGCTCTACGGATCCCCGGGTCCACGCCTCTTCGGCCTGACATTGTCCTATTATCGAAGGCCTGGCCGGCCTCAGGCGCAGGACAGAGATTTGCTCCTCCCCCTTCGGTGGCACCACCAGGGCCGTATTACACGTTTGTGACGTCGCCTCTTCTTTTTTCTTCAAGCTGAAGCTGCAAGGAACAACACCGCCTGAGGCAAGGCTCGGCGCTCCTCAGCTGCTGAGCCACCGCGTTATTTTTTTACAAGAGAAAGAAAGCGAAGCGTGCACCATTCCCGGCGGCACTGCAGTACCGGGGCGATGCTTGGAGTGAACGGAGCTAGCTCCTTTTTCAACTCCCGCTGCCAAAAATCGGCTTAATATGTTGTCCTCATATAGAGGACATATCAGATATTAAACTGATAAGAACAGATACTACACTTGATCTTAGCCAAAAGGCCGAGAAGCGATAACTCCAAAGTGTTGCTTGACCGCAGCACCTTCCTGGCACGGCGTGCACTTGTGTCGGTTGCCTTTGTCCCAAACGCCTAGATGGCCGGCTCCCTTTGCAGCTCCGCCCTCTGACACGCACCTGTAGCAGGCTCACCTGAGGAAATGGTTGAAGTGGAAATGAAATAACAAAAAGGAAAGGAAAGAACTGAAGAACAAGACACAGACAGCAACATCGCAACATCAGCTTGCCCTGAGATTTCAGTGGGCAAACTCAGACTGACCTCTTGGTCACAGCTTTTTCTTTTGTACAGTCTCAAAAAAGCTCGGCCGTTAGACCGAGCCCCCAAAAATATGGTCAACTCATTGACGTTACTCTCCACGGAAGTCTTTAGTAAAAGGCGAAAGACTTGTGCGTTATGAAGAGAAACACGAGCAAGTACGGAAAAGAGCACGGGAGCGGCAGCCTAGGCACGTGAGCCGCGTCACTGTACTCCTGGTGAGCTCTACGGATCCCCGGGTCCACGCCTCTTCGGCCTGACATTGTCCTATTATCGAAGGCCTGGCCGGCCTCAGGCGCAGGACAGAGATTTGCTCCTCCCCCTTCGGTGGCACCACCAGGGCCGTATTACACGTTTGTGACGTCGCCTCTTCTTTTTTCTTCAAGCTGAAGCTGCAAGGAACAACACCGCCTGAGGCAAGGCTCGGCGCTCCTCAGCTGCTGAGCCACCGCGTTATTTTTTTACAAGAGAAAGAAAGCGAAGCGTGCACCATTCCCGGCGGCACTGCAGTACCGGGGCGATGCTTGGAGTGAACGGAGCTAGCTCCTTTTTCAACTCCCGCTGCCAAAAATCGGCTTAATATGTTGTCCTCATATAGAGGACATATCAGATATTAAACTGATAAGAACAGATACTACACTTGATCTTAGCCAAAAGGCCGAGAAGCGATAACTCCAAAGTGTTGCTTGACCGCAGCACCTTCCTGGCACGGCGTGCACTTGTGTCGGTTGCCTTTGTCCCAAACGCCTAGATGGCCGGCTCCCTTTGCAGCTCCGCCCTCTGACACGCACCTGTAGCAGGCTCACCTGAGGAAATGGTTGAAGTGGAAATGAAATAACAAAAAGGAAAGGAAAGAACTGAAGAACAAGACACAGACAGCAACATCGCAACATCAGCTTGCCCTGAGATTTCAGTGGGCAAACTCAGACTGACCTCTTGGTCACAGCTTTTTCTTTTGTACAGTCTCAAAAAAGCTCGGCCGTTAGACCGAGCCCCCAAAAATATGGTCAACTCATTGACGTTACTCTCCACGGAAGTCTTTAGTAAAAGGCGAAAGACTTGTGCGTTATGAAGAGAAACACGAGCAAGTACGGAAAAGAGCACGGGAGCGGCAGCCTAGGCACGTGAGCCGCGTCACTGTACTCCTGGTGAGCTCTACGGATCCCCGGGTCCACGCCTCTTCGGCCTGACATTGTCCTATTATCGAAGGCCTGGCCGGCCTCAGGCGCAGGACAGAGATTTGCTCCTCCCCCTTCGGTGGCACCACCAGGGCCGTATTACACGTTTGTGACGTCGCCTCTTCTTTTTTCTTCAAGCTGAAGCTGCAAGGAACAACACCGCCTGAGGCAAGGCTCGGCGCTCCTCAGCTGCTGAGCCACCGCGTTATTTTTTTACAAGAGAAAGAAAGCGAAGCGTGCACCATTCCCGGCGGCACTGCAGTACCGGGGCGATGCTTGGAGTGAACGGAGCTAGCTCCTTTTTCAACTCCCGCTGCCAAAAATCGGCTTAATGTGTTGTCCTCATATAGAGGACATATCAGATATTAAACTGATAAGAACAGATTTTTTCTTTCGAAAAGATTTATTGATACTGGATCATTGGATCATCACAACATAAGCTTCCAATATTAACATTACAATTTTACAACTTACATATCACTATTACATGCAACAATTTAATAAATTAGCGACCTTAAAACCTGTTTTTCAAACAATTGTAAATGGTAAAAAGGATAAAATCAACATTTCCTTGTGTAAAAGGCTTATGTTCCAGTGTGAGTGACTGCGTTCAATGTCCATGTTCAGTAAAAAGGAGTGCATTAAATAAAATGTGTCCAATTCCCTCGTTGTACAGAAGCGGGGTGAGTCCCTACCAAGGATGACTCATTCCGCCGCCCCAAACAGTAGCTCTCTCGGGTTCCTGTCCCAGTGCTCAGAGGGGATCCCCCCCTGCTGCTCCTTCCCACCAGCCTCGCCCGGAGAGCCAGGCCGTTGCTGCTTTGACCTTTCTGTGTGTTGCTCCGGCTCCTTCGTCCGAATGGGCACAGAGGCGATGCTTCTTTGTGGCTGTATCCTAGGCCTACCGCCTGCAGCACCGGCCAGTTGGACCATTGCTGCGGCCATCTGGAGTACAGCCACGGGGGAATCTGCTTGTGCTTTCTTACCAGCAAGTTCCTGGAGGTCCACATAGCGTCTTTGCTGGCGGTCAGGGCGAGCCACTGTTTGGCAAAGTATTTTCCTTTCAGGTTAACCCTCTGGCTCACCCCATACAGCACTAGCTGTGCTGTTAGGACCTCCCTTGCTGGTAAGTACGGGAATTACAAGGAGCTGGCCATTGCCCACTGGTCTACGGCAGCGCTGCACTCCCAGAACAGGTGCCTCACCGACTCAGGTGCGCTACAACCTTGTCGGGGGCAGTTGGAGATCGCCGACATTCCTCGGGAGTGCATAACGACCTGACCGGGAGGATCTCATGAGCCATCATCGATGACAGGTACCGGAGTCTGTTTGGGAGGGTGGAACAGTCCACATTGCGCCAAACTATGGAGGGCTCACCAAATGTGAGCCGCCGCACTGGACACACTGGTTTCCGCTCCTGCACAAACGAGGTCAGACAGCGGTGGTTAGATAAAATATGTAACACTCTGGGCTCTAACTCTCGATCTCCATTTCTAAACTTGATTGTTAAAATGAGTGTCATAAGTGTAGTTTAAAAAAAAAAACAAAGCAACAGGTATGAAGTTTTAAAAGACTAAAACTGTCATTTAACACATTATAAAAAAACGTAAGAGGAATCGTTATCCAATTTCATGTGAATTGAGCTCCTCCTTCACTTCTATGGGTGAGAAGTGCAGGGGTCGAGCTCGATTCCCCACTCGGACTCTGGGCGTTGGCCTCTGCTGTAAGGTACAGTTAAGTTTTGTGTCCCTAGGGGTTGATTGCAGAGCTAATGTTAAAAAGGAGACCTCATTTGGGGAATTGGGGGGGAAAACTCTGGGCTCCTCCACAAATGAATTGTCTGAGGATATCCCAGCTTTTCCCCTCTTCTCTGAAACAATTGGCGAATCAGAGGACAATTCTGATGCAGGCCTCTTGGTTTGCTGGGCCCCGGGGAGGGAGGCATCATCGCTATCATCCTGTGGTTGGACTTCTCCACATTCTGAACTAGCTCCGCCCTCTGCCTGCATCACATCATCTTCCTCAGAACTCTCCATTGGTGTGAGTGTTGCAGGCCCCTCCCCTGCTCCCGCCTCACCTGATCCCTCTCCTCCAATCACAGGATTTGGCGGGAGATTTGAATTTTCCTGCCCAGCTTCTTCAATTAGCTCAATTACCGGTTCCTCTCGTCCGTTTTGTTTGTCCTTTTCTGCGTCCTTTCCCTTCGCAGCTTTCAGTTTGTTGGCAAAAGATTTTGGGCAATCTCTGAAGAGGTGGTTTGTCTCCCCACAAAGATTGCACTTTCTGCCATTGGTGCACTCCTCAAAGGTGTGCCCAATTTCTCTGCATTTCCCACATATTACCTGCTTACACGCTTCTGCAAGATGCCCATGCTCGCCACACTTGCGGCAAAGCTTGGGCTGACCCTGATAGTGAATATAGCCCCTGTTGTTACCCAGAACTACCACTGATGGCAGATGTTTCAGGCCTTGAAAGCCCTGAGGGTCTTGCCATTGTTGGATGGGGACCCTCCAGGCACAGTTCCAAATGCCATCTTCATCTCTCACTTTGATAGCCTGGCTTTTAACAGTGCAATATCTCCCCAACCATAAACAAATGTCATCTGCATTGACAGTTTCATTGAACATTCTGACAATAACCGTTTTCAAGGTATTGTCAGTCAGTTTCTCAACTTCAAATGCATCAAACTGGGGTTTCACATTTTCAAAGCGTGTCCAAAACTCTTTTAGTAGCATGGTAGTACGGAAACTAAGGTCAAAGCCTTTGTTAAAGGGTAGGGTCAAAATGCAATTTAACTGTTCCGGGCTAAAACCCAAGGCTTTCTGGACAAGTCTCCTGGAGAAGTCTAACCTCGACATCTCCAGGAGCTTTCCATCCACAACCTTAAGGTTGAATCGGACACTGTGGTGCCTCCGCATGCCGGCATGGCTAGCCGACATGGTGGAGGCACCACCTGTGAAAAGGCTCAAAAGAACTAAAACCTTTAAAAAGCAATAAAAGCCCTAAAACTGTAATACTAAAACAAATAGACAATAAAATATACAATAAGTGAAGGGACAACACTTACCTTACATCACGACAATGATTTCCTGGCTGTGAAGATCTAGCAACTATACTCAGTTGAAGCACTTCACATGAGGAAAAAAAAAGAGAATAGTCTCCCCAAAGAAAGAGGGAACCAATGCCACAACAGGCAAGGATTCCCACTAACAGCAGGAGGCGATCGCAGTCTTAGCCAAAAGGCCGAGAAGCGATAACTCCAAAGTGTTGCTTGACCGCAGCACCTTCCTGGCACGGCGTGCACTTGTGTCGGTTGCCTTTGTCCCAAACGCCTAGATGGCCGGCTCCCTTTGCAGCTCCGCCCTCTGACACGCACCTGTAGCAGGCTCACCTGAGGAAATGGTTGAAGTGGAAATGAAATAACAAAAAGGAAAGGAAAGAACTGAAGAACAAGACACAGACAGCAACATCGCAACATCAGCTTGCCCTGAGATTTCAGTGGGCAAACTCAGACTGACCTCTTGGTCACAGCTTTTTCTTTTGTACAGTCTCAAAAAAGCTCGGCCGTTAGACCGAGCCCCCAAAAATATGGTCAACTCATTGACGTTACTCTCCACGGAAGTCTTTAGTAAAAGGCGAAAGACTTGTGCGTTATGAAGAGAAACACGAGCAAGTACGGAAAAGAGCACGGGAGCGGCAGCCTAGGCACGTGAGCCGCGTCACTGTACTCCTGGTGAGCTCTACGGATCCCCGGGTCCACGCCTCTTCGGCCTGACATTGTCCTATTATCGAAGGCCTGGCCGGCCTCAGGCGCAGGACAGAGATTTGCTCCTCCCCCTTCGGTGGCACCACCAGGGCCGTATTACACGTTTGTGACGTCGCCTCTTCTTTTTTCTTCAAGCTGAAGCTGCAAGGAACAACACCGCCTGAGGCAAGGCTCGGCGCTCCTCAGCTGCTGAGCCACCACGTTATTTTTTTACAAGAGAAAGAAAGCGAAGCGTGCACCATTCCCGGCGGCACTGCAGTACCGGGGCGATGCTTGGAGTGAACGGAGCTAGCTCCTTTTTCAACTCCCGCTGCCAAAAATCGGCTTAATATGTTGTCCTCATATAGAGGACATATCAGATATTAAACTGATAAGAACAGATACTACACTTGATCTTAGCCAAAAGGCCGAGAAGCGATAACTCCAAAGTGTTGCTTGACCGCAGTACCTTCCTGGCACGGCGTGCACTTGTGTCGGTTGCCTTTGTCCCAAACGCCTAGATGGCCGGCTCCCTTTGCAGCTCCGCCCTCTGACACGCACCTGTAGCAGGCTCACCTGAGGAAATGGTTGAAGTGGAAATGAAATAACAAAAAGGAAAGGAAAGAACTGAAGAACAAGACACAGACAGCAACATCGCAACATCAGCTTGCCCTGAGATTTCAGTGGGCAAACTCAGACTGACCTCTTGGTCACAGCTTTTTCTTTTGTACAGTCTCAAAAAAGCTCGGCCGTTAGACCGAGCCCCCAAAAATATGGTCAACTCATTGACGTTACTCTCCACGGAAGTCTTTAGTAAAAGGCGAAAGACTTGTGCGTTATGAAGAGAAACACGAGCAAGTACGGAAAAGAGCACGGGAGCGGCAGCCTAGGCACGTGAGCCGCGTCACTGTACTCCTGGTGAGCTCTACGGATCCCCGGGTCCACGCCTCTTCGGCCTGACATTGTCCTATTATCGAAGGCCTGGCCGGCCTCAGGCGCAGGACAGAGATTTGCTCCTCCCCCTTCGGTGGCACCACCAGGGCCGTATTACACGTTTGTGACGTCGCCTCTTCTTTTTTCTTCAAGCTGAAGCTGCAAGGAACAACACCGCCTGAGGCAAGGCTCGGCGCTCCTCAGCTGCTGAGCCACCGCGTTATTTTTTTACAAGAGAAAGAAAGCGAAGCGTGCACCATTCCCGGCGGCACTGCAGTACCGGGGCGATGCTTGGAGTGAACGGAGCTAGCTCCTTTTTCAACTCCCGCTGCCAAAAATCGGCTTAATATGTTGTCCTCATATAGAGGACATATCAGATATTAAACTGATAAGAACAGATACTACACTTGATCTTAGCCAAAAGGCCGAGAAGCGATAACTCCAAAGTGTTGCTTGACCGCAGCACCTTCCTGGCACGGCGTGCACTTGTGTCGGTTGCCTTTGTCCCAAACGCCTAGATGGCCGGCTCCCTTTGCAGCTCCGCCCTCTGACACGCACCTGTAGCAGGCTCACCTGAGGAAATGGTTGAAGTGGAAATGAAATAACAAAAAGGAAAGGAAAGAACTGAAGAACAAGACACAGACAGCAACATCGCAACATCAGCTTGCCCTGAGATTTCAGTGGGCAAACTCAGACTGACCTCTTGGTCACAGCTTTTTCTTTTGTACAGTCTCAAAAAAGCTCGGCCGTTAGACCGAGCCCCCAAAAATATGGTCAACTCATTGACGTTACTCTCCACGGAAGTCTTTAGTAAAAGGCGAAAGACTTGTGCGTTATGAAGAGAAACACGAGCAAGTACGGAAAAGAGCACGGGAGCGGCAGCCTAGGCACGTGAGCCGCGTCACTGTACTCCTGGTGAGCTCTACGGATCCCCGGGTCCACGCCTCTTCGGCCTGACATTGTCCTATTATCGAAGGCCTGGCCGGCCTCAGGCGCAGGACAGAGATTTGCTCCTCCCCCTTCGGTGGCACCACCAGGGCCGTATTACACGTTTGTGACGTCGCCTCTTCTTTTTTCTTCAAGCTGAAGCTGCAAGGAACAACACCGCCTGAGGCAAGGCTCGGCGCTCCTCAGCTGCTGAGCCACCGCGTTATTTTTTTACAAGAGAAAGAAAGCGAAGCGTGCACCATTCCCGGCGGCACTGCAGTACCGGGGCGATGCTTGGAGTGAACGGAGCTAGCTCCTTTTTCAACTCCCGCTGCCAAAAATCGGCTTAATATGTTGTCCTCATATAGAGGACATATCAGATATTAAACTGATAAGAACAGATACTACACTTGATCTTAGCCAAAAGGCCGAGAAGCGATAACTCCAAAGTGTTGCTTGACCGCAGCACCTTCCTGGCACGGCGTGCACTTGTGTCGGTTGCCTTTGTCCCAAACGCCTAGATGGCCGGCTCCCTTTGCAGCTCCGCCCTCTGACACGCACCTGTAGCAGGCTCACCTGAGGAAATGGTTGAAGTGGAAATGAAATAACAAAAAGGAAAGGAAAGAACTGAAGAACAAGACACAGACAGCAACATCGCAACATCAGCTTGCCCTGAGATTTCAGTGGGCAAACTCAGACTGACCTCTTGGTCACAGCTTTTTCTTTTGTACAGTCTCAAAAAAGCTCGGCCGTTAGACCGAGCCCCCAAAAATATGGTCAACTCATTGACGTTACTCTCCACGGAAGTCTTTAGTAAAAGGCGAAAGACTTGTGCGTTATGAAGAGAAACACGAGCAAGTACGGAAAAGAGCACGGGAGCGGCAGCCTAGGCACGTGAGCCGCGTCACTGTACTCCTGGTGAGCTCTACGGATCCCCGGGTCCACGCCTCTTCGGCCTGACATTGTCCTATTATCGAAGGCCTGGCCGGCCTCAGGCGCAGGACAGAGATTTGCTCCTCCCCCTTCGGTGGCACCACCAGGGCCGTATTACACGTTTGTGACGTCGCCTCTTCTTTTTTCTTCAAGCTGAAGCTGCAAGGAACAACACCGCCTGAGGCAAGGCTCGGCGCTCCTCAGCTGCTGAGCCACCGCGTTATTTTTTTACAAGAGAAAGAAAGCGAAGCGTGCACCATTCCCGGCGGCACTGCAGTACCGGGGCGATGCTTGGAGTGAACGGAGCTAGCTCCTTTTTCAACTCCCGCTGCCAAAAATCGGCTTAATGTGTTGTCCTCATATAGAGGACATATCAGATATTAAACTGATAAGAACAGATTTTTTCTTTCGAAAAGATTTATTGATACTGGATCATTGGATCATCACAACATAAGCTTCCAATATTAACATTACAATTTTACAACTTACATATCACTATTACATGCAACAATTTAATAAATTAGCGACCTTAAAACCTGTTTTTCAAACAATTGTAAATGGTAAAAAGGATAAAATCAACATTTCCTTGTGTAAAAGGCTTATGTTCCAGTGTGAGTGACTGCGTTCAATGTCCATGTTCAGTAAAAAGGAGTGCATTAAATAAAATGTGTCCAATTCCCTCGTTGTACAGAAGCGGGGTGAGTCCCTACCAAGGATGACTCATTCCGCCGCCCCAAACAGTAGCTCTCTCGGGTTCCTGTCCCAGTGCTCAGAGGGGATCCCCCCCTGCTGCTCCTTCCCACCAGCCTCGCCCGGAGAGCCAGGCCGTTGCTGCTTTGACCTTTCTGTGTGTTGCTCCGGCTCCTTCGTCCGAATGGGCACAGAGGCGATGCTTCTTTGTGGCTGTATCCTAGGCCTACCGCCTGCAGCACCGGCCAGTTGGACCATTGCTGCGGCCATCTGGAGTACAGCCACGGGGGAATCTGCTTGTGCTTTCTTACCAGCAAGTTCCTGGAGGTCCACATAGCGTCTTTGCTGGCGGTCAGGGCGAGCCACTGTTTGGCAAAGTATTTTCCTTTCAGGTTAACCCTCTGGCTCACCCCATACAGCACTAGCTGTGCTGTTAGGACCTCCCTTGCTGGTAAGTACGGGAATTACAAGGAGCTGGCCATTGCCCACTGGTCTACGGCAGCGCTGCACTCCCAGAACAGGTGCCTCACCGACTCAGGTGCGCTACAACCTTGTCGGGGGCAGTTGGAGATCGCCGACATTCCTCGGGAGTGCATAACGACCTGACCGGGAGGATCTCATGAGCCATCATCGATGACAGGTACCGGAGTCTGTTTGGGAGGGTGGAACAGTCCACATTGCGCCAAACTATGGAGGGCTCACCAAATGTGAGCCGCCGCACTGGACACACTGGTTTCCGCTCCTGCACAAACGAGGTCAGACAGCGGTGGTTAGATAAAATATGTAACACTCTGGGCTCTAACTCTCGATCTCCATTTCTAAACTTGATTGTTAAAATGAGTGTCATAAGTGTAGTTTAAAAAAAAAAACAAAGCAACAGGTATGAAGTTTTAAAAGACTAAAACTGTCATTTAACACATTATAAAAAAACGTAAGAGGAATCGTTATCCAATTTCATGTGAATTGAGCTCCTCCTTCACTTCTATGGGTGAGAAGTGCAGGGGTCGAGCTCGATTCCCCACTCGGACTCTGGGCGTTGGCCTCTGCTGTAAGGTACAGTTAAGTTTTGTGTCCCTAGGGGTTGATTGCAGAGCTAATGTTAAAAAGGAGACCTCATTTGGGGAATTGGGGGGGAAAACTCTGGGCTCCTCCACAAATGAATTGTCTGAGGATATCCCAGCTTTTCCCCTCTTCTCTGAAACAATTGGCGAATCAGAGGACAATTCTGATGCAGGCCTCTTGGTTTGCTGGGCCCCGGGGAGGGAGGCATCATCGCTATCATCCTGTGGTTGGACTTCTCCACATTCTGAACTAGCTCCGCCCTCTGCCTGCATCACATCATCTTCCTCAGAACTCTCCATTGGTGTGAGTGTTGCAGGCCCCTCCCCTGCTCCCGCCTCACCTGATCCCTCTCCTCCAATCACAGGATTTGGCGGGAGATTTGAATTTTCCTGCCCAGCTTCTTCAATTAGCTCAATTACCGGTTCCTCTCGTCCGTTTTGTTTGTCCTTTTCTGCGTCCTTTCCCTTCGCAGCTTTCAGTTTGTTGGCAAAAGATTTTGGGCAATCTCTGAAGAGGTGGTTTGTCTCCCCACAAAGATTGCACTTTCTGCCATTGGTGCACTCCTCAAAGGTGTGCCCAATTTCTCTGCATTTCCCACATATTACCTGCTTACACGCTTCTGCAAGATGCCCATGCTCGCCACACTTGCGGCAAAGCTTGGGCTGACCCTGATAGTGAATATAGCCCCTGTTGTTACCCAGAACTACCACTGATGGCAGATGTTTCAGGCCTTGAAAGCCCTGAGGGTCTTGCCATTGTTGGATGGGGACCCTCCAGGCACAGTTCCAAATGCCATCTTCATCTCTCACTTTGATAGCCTGGCTTTTAACAGTGCAATATCTCCCCAACCATAAACAAATGTCATCTGCATTGACAGTTTCATTGAACATTCTGACAATAACCGTTTTCAAGGTATTGTCAGTCAGTTTCTCAACTTCAAATGCATCAAACTGGGGTTTCACATTTTCAAAGCGTGTCCAAAACTCTTTTAGTAGCATGGTAGTACGGAAACTAAGGTCAAAGCCTTTGTTAAAGGGTAGGGTCAAAATGCAATTTAACTGTTCCGGGCTAAAACCCAAGGCTTTCTGGACAAGTCTCCTGGAGAAGTCTAACCTCGACATCTCCAGGAGCTTTCCATCCACAACCTTAAGGTTGAATCGGACACTGTGGTGCCTCCGCATGCCGGCATGGCTAGCCGACATGGTGGAGGCACCACCTGTGAAAAGGCTCAAAAGAACTAAAACCTTTAAAAAGCAATAAAAGCCCTAAAACTGTAATACTAAAACAAATAGACAATAAAATATACAATAAGTGAAGGGACAACACTTACCTTACATCACGACAATGATTTCCTGGCTGTGAAGATCTAGCAACTATACTCAGTTGAAGCACTTCACATGAGGAAAAAAAAAGAGAATAGTCTCCCCAAAGAAAGAGGGAACCAATGCCACAACAGGCAAGGATTCCCACTAACAGCAGGAGGCGATCGCAGTCTTAGCCAAAAGGCCGAGAAGCGATAACTCCAAAGTGTTGCTTGACCGCAGCACCTTCCTGGCACGGCGTGCACTTGTGTCGGTTGCCTTTGTCCCAAACGCCTAGATGGCCGGCTCCCTTTGCAGCTCCGCCCTCTGACACGCACCTGTAGCAGGCTCACCTGAGGAAATGGTTGAAGTGGAAATGAAATAACAAAAAGGAAAGGAAAGAACTGAAGAACAAGACACAGACAGCAACATCGCAACATCAGCTTGCCCTGAGATTTCAGTGGGCAAACTCAGACTGACCTCTTGGTCACAGCTTTTTCTTTTGTACAGTCTCAAAAAAGCTCGGCCGTTAGACCGAGCCCCCAAAAATATGGTCAACTCATTGACGTTACTCTCCACGGAAGTCTTTAGTAAAAGGCGAAAGACTTGTGCGTTATGAAGAGAAACACGAGCAAGTACGGAAAAGAGCACGGGAGCGGCAGCCTAGGCACGTGAGCCGCGTCACTGTACTCCTGGTGAGCTCTACGGATCCCCGGGTCCACGCCTCTTCGGCCTGACATTGTCCTATTATCGAAGGCCTGGCCGGCCTCAGGCGCAGGACAGAGATTTGCTCCTCCCCCTTCGGTGGCACCACCAGGGCCGTATTACACGTTTGTGACGTCGCCTCTTCTTTTTTCTTCAAGCTGAAGCTGCAAGGAACAACACCGCCTGAGGCAAGGCTCGGCGCTCCTCAGCTGCTGAGCCACCGCGTTATTTTTTTACAAGAGAAAGAAAGCGAAGCGTGCACCATTCCCGGCGGCACTGCAGTACCGGGGCGATGCTTGGAGTGAACGGAGCTAGCTCCTTTTTCAACTCCCGCTGCCAAAAATCGGCTTAATATGTTGTCCTCATATAGAGGACATATCAGATATTAAACTGATAAGAACAGATACTACACTTGATCTTAGCCAAAAGGCCGAGAAGCGATAACTCCAAAGTGTTGCTTGACCGCAGTACCTTCCTGGCACGGCGTGCACTTGTGTCGGTTGCCTTTGTCCCAAACGCCTAGATGGCCGGCTCCCTTTGCAGCTCCGCCCTCTGACACGCACCTGTAGCAGGCTCACCTGAGGAAATGGTTGAAGTGGAAATGAAATAACAAAAAGGAAAGGAAAGAACTGAAGAACAAGACACAGACAGCAACATCGCAACATCAGCTTGCCCTGAGATTTCAGTGGGCAAACTCAGACTGACCTCTTGGTCACAGCTTTTTCTTTTGTACAGTCTCAAAAAAGCTCGGCCGTTAGACCGAGCCCCCAAAAATATGGTCAACTCATTGACGTTACTCTCCACGGAAGTCTTTAGTAAAAGGCGAAAGACTTGTGCGTTATGAAGAGAAACACGAGCAAGTACGGAAAAGAGCACGGGAGCGGCAGCCTAGGCACGTGAGCCGTGTCACTGTACTCCTGGTGAGCTCTACGGATCCCCGGGTCCACGCCTCTTCGGCCTGACATTGTCCTATTATCGAAGGCCTGGCCGGCCTCAGGCGCAGGACAGAGATTTGCTCCTCCCCCTTCGGTGGCACCACCAGGGCCGTATTACACGTTTGTGACGTCGCCTCTTCTTTTTTCTTCAAGCTGAAGCTGCAAGGAACAACACCGCCTGAGGCAAGGCTCGGCGCTCCTCAGCTGCTGAGCCACCGCGTAATTTTTTTACAAGAGAAAGAAAGCGAAGCGTGCACCATTCCCGGCGGCACTGCAGTACCGGGGCGATGCTTGGAGTGAACGGAGCTAGCTCCTTTTTCAACTCCCGCTGCCAAAAATCGGCTTAATATGTTGTCCCCATATAGAGGACATATCAGATATTAAACTGATAAGAACAGATACTACACTTGATCTTAGCCAAAAGGCCGAGAAGCGATAACTCCAAAGTGTTGCTTGACCGCAGCACCTTCCTGGCACGGCGTGCACTTGTGTCGGTTGCCTTTGTCCCAAACGCCTAGATGGCCGGCTCCCTTTGCAGCTCCGCCCTCTGACACGCACCTGTAGCAGGCTCACCTGAGGAAATGGTTGAAGTGGAAATGAAATAACAAAAAGGAAAGGAAAGAACTGAAGAACAAGACACAGACAGCAACATCGCAACATCAGCTTGCCCTGAGATTTCAGTGGGCAAACTCAGACTGACCTCTTGGTCACAGCTTTTTCTTTTGTACAGTCTCAAAAAAGCTCGGCCGTTAGACCGAGCCCCCAAAAATATGGTCAACTCATTGACGTTACTCTCCACGGAAGTCTTTAGTAAAAGGCGAAAGACTTGTGCGTTATGAAGAGAAACACGAGCAAGTACGGAAAAGAGCACGGGAGCGGCAGCCTAGGCACGTGAGCCGCGTCACTGTACTCCTGGTGAGCTCTACGGATCCCCGGGTCCACGCCTCTTCGGCCTGACATTGTCCTATTATCGAAGGCCTGGCCGGCCTCAGGCGCAGGACAGAGATTTGCTCCTCCCCCTTCGGTGGCACCACCAGGGCCGTATTACACGTTTGTGACGTCGCCTCTTCTTTTTTCTTCAAGCTGAAGCTGCAAGGAACAACACCGCCTGAGGCAAGGCTCGGCGCTCCTCAGCTGCTGAGCCACCGCGTTATTTTTTTACAAGAGAAAGAAAGCGAAGCGTGCACCATTCCCGGCGGCACTGCAGTACCGGGGCGATGCTTGGAGTGAACGGAGCTAGCTCCTTTTTCAACTCCCGCTGCCAAAAATCGGCTTAATATGTTGTCCTCATATAGAGGACATATCAGATATTAAACTGATAAGAACAGATACTACACTTGATCTTAGCCAAAAGGCCGAGAAGCGATAACTCCAAAGTGTTGCTTGACCGCAGCACCTTCCTGGCACGGCGTGCACTTGTGTCGGTTGCCTTTGTCCCAAACGCCTAGATGGCCGGCTCCCTTTGCAGCTCCGCCCTCTGACACGCACCTGTAGCAGGCTCACCTGAGGAAATGGTTGAAGTGGAAATGAAATAACAAAAAGGAAAGGAAAGAACTGAAGAACAAGACACAGACAGCAACATCGCAACATCAGCTTGCCCTGAGATTTCAGTGGGCAAACTCAGACTGACCTCTTGGTCGCAGCTTTTTCTTTTGTACAGTCTCAAAAAAGCTCGGCCGTTAGACCGAGCCCCCAAAAATATGGTCAACTCATTGACGTTACTCTCCACGGAAGTCTTTAGTAAAAGGCGAAAGACTTGTGCGTTATGAAGAGAAACACGAGCAAGTACGGAAAAGAGCACGGGAGCGGCAGCCTAGGCACGTGAGCCGCGTCACTGTACTCCTGGTGAGCTCTACGGATCCCCGGGTCCACGCCTCTTCGGCCTGACATTGTCCTATTATCGAAGGCCTGGCCGGCCTCAGGCGCAGGACAGAGATTTGCTCCTCCCCCTTCGGTGGCACCACCAGGGCCGTATTACACGTTTGTGACGTCGCCTCTTCTTTTTTCTTCAAGCTGAAGCTGCAAGGAACAACACCGCCTGAGGCAAGGCTCAGCGCTCCTCAGCTGCTGAGCCACCGCGTTATTTTTTTACAAGAGAAAGAAAGCGAAGCGTGCACCATTCCCGGCGGCACTGCAGTACCGGGGCGATGCTTGGAGTGAACGGAGCTAGCTCCTTTTTCAACTCCCGCTGCCAAAAATCGGCTTAATATGTTGTCCTCATATAGAGGACATATCAGATATTAAACTGATAAGAACAGATACTACACTTGATCTTAGCCAAAAGGCCGAGAAGCGATAACTCCAAAGTGTTGCTTGACCGCAGTACCTTCCTGGCACGGCGTGCACTTGTGTCGGTTGCCTTTGTCCCAAACGCCTAGATGGCCGGCTCCCTTTGCAGCTCCGCCCTCTGACACGCACCTGTAGCAGGCTCACCTGAGGAAATGGTTGAAGTGGAAATGAAATAACAAAAAGGAAAGGAAAGAACTGAAGAACAAGACACAGACAGCAACATCGCAACATCAGCTTGCCCTGAGATTTCAGTGGGCAAACTCAGACTGACCTCTTGGTCACAGCTTTTTCTTTTGTACAGTCTCAAAAAAGCTTGGCCGTTAGACCGAGCCCCCAAAAATATGGTCAACTCATTGACGTTACTCTCCACGGAAGTCTTTAGTAAAAGGCGAAAGACTTGTGCGTTATGAAGAGAAACACGAGCAAGTACGGAAAAGAGCACGGGAGCGGCAGCCTAGGCACGTGAGCCGCGTCACTGTACTCCTGGTGAGCTCTACGGATCCCCGGGTCCACGCCTCTTCGGCCTGACATTGTCCTATTATCGAAGGCCTGGCCGGCCTCAGGCGCAGGACAGAGATTTGCTCCTCCCCCTTCGGTGGCACCACCAGGGCCGTATTACACGTTTGTGACGTCGCCTCTTCTTTTTTCTTCAAGCTGAAGCTGCAAGGAACAACACCGCCTGAGGCAAGGCTCGGCGCTCCTCAGCTGCTGAGCCACCGCGTTATTTTTTTACAAGAGAAAGAAAGCGAAGCGTGCACCATTCCCGGCGGCACTGCAGTACCGGGGCGATGCTTGGAGTGAACGGAGCTAGCTCCTTTTTCAACTCCCGCTGCCAAAAATCGGCTTAATATGTTGTCCTCATATAGAGGACATATCAGATATTAAACTGATAAGAACAGATACTACACTTGATCTTAGCCAAAAGGCCGAGAAGCGATAACTCCAAAGTGTTGCTTGACCGCAGCACCTTCCTGGCACGGCGTGCACTTGTGTCGGTTGCCTTTGTCCCAAACGCCTAGATGGCCGGCTCCCTTTGCAGCTCCGCCCTCTGACACGCACCTGTAGCAGGCTCACCTGAGGAAATGGTTGAAGTGGAAATGAAATAACAAAAAGGAAAGGAAAGAACTGAAGAACAAGACACAGACAGCAACATCGCAACATCAGCTTGCCCTGAGATTTCAGTGGGCAAACTCAGACTGACCTCTTGGTCACAGCTTTTTCTTTTGTACAGTCTCAAAAAAGCTCGGCCGTTAGACCGAGCCCCCAAAAATATGGTCAACTCATTGACGTTACTCTCCACGGAAGTCTTTAGTAAAAGGCGAAAGACTTGTGCGTTATGAAGAGAAACACGAGCAAATACGGAAAAGAGCACGGGAGCGGCAGCCTAGGCACGTGAGCCGCGTCACTGTACTCCTGGTGAGCTCTACGGATCCCCGGGTCCACGCCTCTTCGGCCTGACATTGTCCTATTATCGAAGGCCTGGCCGGCCTCAGGCGCAGGACAGAGATTTGCTCCTCCCCCTTCGGTGGCACCACCAGGGCCCTCATTTATCAACCGTGCGTACGCACAGATCTGTGCGTAAAGCGTGCGTACGAGCATTCTCAGGCAAAGTATGGTATTTATCAACATGTATTTGTGCGCAGAAACACGTGTAAATATACGCACAGCTCTGACCATGCGTACACACAAAACCTAGTGGTAGAACAGTGAAACTACAAATAGAACCCATTAAAAGAGTCTCAAACTTTACATGTGAAGTTTGAGATCGCTGAACTGTGACTGAACGGGGAACATGTGCACATGTTCCCCGTTTCCTCCAATTAATAAAAATTATCCATAAGATCAGACATTTTGAATAATTGGTGTGACAAGCTATAAGAGACAGCTTTGGCAGAACGACCTGAAAAGAAAATACAAGTACCATGGCTTATCTTGCACTGTTGGAGGATTTGCGCTCCGAGGGAGCGCGTTTTCAAAGAGCGCACTGATCTGTTGATCTGTGAGAGCACGGAGCGGCTTCTCAGCAGGTAGCGTTTCCCCAAAAACATTTTGATGGATCTATGCCGTGATTTACAACCTATAATGGAGCGAGAGACAAAACGCAAGCCATCCCAGTCACATCCAGCTCCTGTCCACCCTGGGATTTTTTGCCACCGGAACATTTTGACATATGCGGCATTTCGCAGCCGACACTAAGCAAAATCATGTCGGCAGTGTTGGATGCAATAATTTCTCTGGCCATAATTTACACCCAGTTTCCATACACACATCACCAAATCGAAATTTAAACGAGGATTTCATGCGATCGCCGGATTCTCAAACATAATTGGAGCTAGATTGCACCCACATTGCCATAAAAGCACCATCACATAATGAATTCAGTTACGTGGACATGAAAGGATTTCATTCAATCTATGCACAAATAATCTGCGATATGTCTCTGTTGCCCGTCGTTGCCCGGTGGCCTGAACGCACGACTCATTTATTCTGCAGAACAGCTCGGTTGGTGTTTGCACCTCCAAGCAGGAGCTTTTGACTCCAACCAAATCTTAATTTATCGATAATCTTCCAAGAAATATATCAAACATGGTCAACATAATTATTTTATAGGTAAATATCACATACATAAATGCAAATGGAATAACAGAAAACCCCTCCATTGTACATCTGAAAAATGAATGTAAACTGTAGCAGTGTTTCTCAATCCTGTTCCTCATGGGCCGGTGTCCTGCATGTTTTAGATGTTTCCCTGCTTCAGCACACCGTGATAAAAGTACCTGTGTCATCAACAGAGCTGGGCAGACCTTGACGACAAGCTAATTAGGACCATTAATTAGAATCAGGTGTGTTGGTGCAGGGAAACATCTAAAACATGCAGGACAGGGAACACGAGGACCAGGATTGAGAAGCGTCTCTAAAACTAATCCGTGAAACAATGTCTTTGTTTCTTAATTTTTATTAATACACTTCCCATACCTTGTCAGTAAATGTATCTTTTTTTTTTGTTTGCTCTCAACCCCCCCAAATGTTGAATATTTGTAGATAATTGATTATTTTGTTTCATTTGCCTTTTGTTGTAAACCCTACTGAATTTTGTTCAATAAAGTTTGTAAACCTCCAAGCGGGAGCTGTTGTTGCTGCCATATATGGTCAATTGGAGGCGTTTCTGAATGCAAATGACGGTAACCGTGCACGAGCACGGCAGTTTAGAACAGGTGGGATTTATCATCATTGATGTGCGTACGACCAGCGTCCGCACGTTTGATAAATCCGGATTTTTTTGTACTTACACACATTCTAAATTTCACTCCTACGACAGAATTTAGGACCTTTTCTACGCACTGTTGATAAATGAGGGCCCAGGGCCGTATTACACGTTTGTGACGTCGCCTCTTCTTTTTTCTTCAAGCTGAAGCTGCAAGGAACAACACCGCCTGAGGCAAGGCTCGGCGCTCCTCAGCTGCTGAGCCACCGCGTTATTTTTTTACAAGAGAAAGAAAGCGAAGCGTGCACCATTCCCGGCGGCACTGCAGTACCGGGGCGATGCTTGGAGTGAACGGAGCTAGCTCCTTTTTCAACTCCCGCTGCCAAAAATCGGCTTAATATGTTGTCCTCATATAGAGGACATATCAGATATTAAACTGATAAGAACAGATACTACACTTGATCTTAGCCAAAAGGCCGAGAAGCGATAACTCCAAAGTGTTGCTTGACCGCAGCACCTTCCTGGCACGGCGTGCACTTGTGTCGGTTGCCTTTGTCCCAAACGCCTAGATGGCCGGCTCCCTTTGCAGCTCCGCCCTCTGACACGCACCTGTAGCAGGCTCACCTGAGGAAATGGTTGAAGTGGAAATGAAATAACAAAAAGGAAAGGAAAGAACTGAAGAACAAGACACAGACAGCAACATCGCAACATCAGCTTGCCCTGAGATTTCAGTGGGCAAACTCAGACTGACCTCTTGGTCACAGCTTTTTCTTTTGTACAGTCTCAAAAAAGCTCGGCCGTTAGACCGAGCCCCCAAAAATATGGTCAACTCATTGACGTTACTCTCCACGGAAGTCTTTAGTAAAAGGCGAAAGACTTGTGCGTTATGAAGAGAAACACGAGCAAGTACGGAAAAGAGCACGGGAGCGGCAGCCTAGGCACGTGAGCCGCGTCACTGTACTCCTGGTGAGCTCTACGGATCCCCGGGTCCACGCCTCTTCGGCCTGACATTGTCCTATTATCGAAGGCCTGGCCGGCCTCAGGCGCAGGACAGAGATTTGCTCCTCCCCCTTCGGTGGCACCACCAGGGCCGTATTACACGTTTGTGACGTCGCCTCTTCTTTTTTCTTCAAGCTGAAGCTGCAAGGAACAACACCGCCTGAGGCAAGGCTCGGCGCTCCTCAGCTGCTGAGCCACCGCGTTATTTTTTTACAAGAGAAAGAAAGCAAAGCGTGCACCATTCCCGGCGGCACTGCAGTACCGGGGCGATGCTTGGAGTGAACGGAGCTAGCTCCTTTTTCAACTCCCGCTGCCAAAAATCGGCTTAATATGTTGTCCTCATATAGAGGACATATCAGATATTAAACTGATAAGAACAGATACTACACTTGATCTTAGCCAAAAGGCCGAGAAGCGATAACTCCAAAGTGTTGCTTGACCGCAGCACCTTCCTGGCACGGCGTGCACTTGTGTCGGTTGCCTTTGTCCCAATCGCCTAGATGGCCGGCTCCCTTTCCAGCTCCGCCCTCTGACACGCACCTGTAGCAGGCTCACCTGAGGAAATGGTTGAAGTGGAAATGAAATAACAAAAAGGAAAGGAAAGAACTGAAGAACAAGACACAGACAGCAACATCGCAACATCAGCTTGCCCTGAGATTTCAGTGGGCAAACTCAGACTGACCTCTTGGTCACAGCTTTTTCTTTTGTACAGTCTCAAAAAAGCTCGGCCGTTAGACCGAGCCCCCAAAAATATGGTCAACTCATTGACGTTACTCTCCACGGAAGTCTTTAGTAAAAGGCGAAAGACTTGTGCGTTATGAAGAGAAACACGAGCAAGTACGGAAAAGAGCACGGGAGCGGCAGCCTAGGCACGTGAGCCGCGTCACTGTACTCCTGGTGAGCTCTACGGATCCCCGGGTCCACGCCTCTTCGGCCTGACATTGTCCTATTATCGAAGGCCTGGCCGGCCTCAGGCGCAGGACAGAGATTTGCTCCTCCCCCTTCGGTGGCACCACCAGGGCCGTATTACACGTTTGTGACGTCGCCTCTTCTTTTTTCTTCAAGCTGAAGCTGCAAGGAACAACACCGCCTGAGGCAAGGCTCGGCGCTCCTCAGCTGCTGAGCCACCGCGTTATTTTTTTACAAGAGAAAGAAAGCGAAGCGTGCACCATTCCCGGCGGCACTGCAGTACCGGGGCGATGCTTGGAGTGAACGGAGCTAGCTCCTTTTTCAACTCTCGCTGCCAAAAATCGGCTTAATATGTTGTCCTCATATAGAGGACATATCAGATATTAAACTGATAAGAACAGATACTACACTTGATCTTAGCCAAAAGGCCGAGAAGCGATAACTCCAAAGTGTTGCTTGACCGCAGCACCTTCCTGGCACGGCGTGCACTTGTGTCGGTTGCCTTTGTCCCAAACGCCTAGATGGCCGGCTCCCTTTGCAGCTCCGCCCTCTGACACGCACCTGTAGCAGGCTCACCTGAGGAAATGGTTGAAGTGGAAATGAAATAACAAAAAGGAAAGGAAAGAACTGAAGAACAAGACACAGACAGCAACATCGCAACATCAGCTTGCCCTGAGATTTCAGTGGGCAAACTCAGACTGACCTCTTGGTCACAGCTTTTTCTTTTGTACAGTCTCAAAAAAGCTTGGCCGTTAGACCGAGCCCCCAAAAATATGGTCAACTCATTGACGTTACTCTCCACGGAAGTCTTTAGTAAAAGGCGAAAGACTTGTGCGTTATGAAGAGAAACACGAGCAAGTACGGAAAAGAGCACGGGAGCGGCAGCCTAGGCACGTGAGCCGCGTCACTGTACTCCTGGTGAGCTCTACGGATCCCCGGGTCCACGCCTCTTCGGCCTGACATTGTCCTATTATCGAAGGCCTGGCCGGCCTCAGGCGCAGGACAGAGATTTGCTCCTCCCCCTTCGGTGGCACCACCAGGGCCGTATTACACGTTTGTGACGTCGCCTCTTCTTTTTTCTTCAAGCTGAAGCTGCAAGGAACAACACTGCCTGAGGCAAGGCTCGGCGCTCCTCAGCTGCTGAGCCACCGCGTTATTTTTTTACAAGAGAAAGAAAGCGAAGCGTGCACCATTCCCGGCGGCACTGCAGTACCGGGGCGATGCTTGGAGTGAACGGAGCTAGCTCCTTTTTCAACTCCCGCTGCCAAAAATCGGCTTAATATGTTGTCCTCATATAGAGGACATATCAGATATTAAACTGATAAGAACAGATACTACACTTGATCTTAGCCAAAAGGCCGAGAAGCGATAACTCCAAAGTGTTGCTTGACCGCAGCACCTTCCTGGCACGGCGTGCACTTGTGTCGGTTGCCTTTGTCCCAAACGCCTAGATGGCCGGCTCCCTTTGCAGCTCCGCCCTCTGACACGCACCTGTAGCAGGCTCACCTGAGGAAATGGTTGAAGTGGAAATGAAATAACAAAAAGGAAAGGAAAGAACTGAAGAACAAGACACAGACAGCAACATCGCAACATCAGCTTGCCCTGAGATTTCAGTGGGCAAACTCAGACTGACCTCTTGGTCGCAGCTTTTTCTTTTGTACAGTCTCAAAAAAGCTCGGCCGTTAGACCGAGCCCCCAAAAATATGGTCAACTCATTGACGTTACTCTCCACGGAAGTCTTTAGTAAAAGGCGAAAGACTTGTGCGTTATGAAGAGAAACACGAGCAAGTACGGAAAAGAGCACGGGAGCGGCAGCCTAGGCACGTGAGCCGCGTCACTGTACTCCTGGTGAGCTCTACGGATCCCCGGGTCCACGCCTCTTCGGCCTGACATTGTCCTATTATCGAAGGCCTGGCCGGCCTCAGGCGCAGGACAGAGATTTGCTCCTCCCCCTTCGGTGGCACCACCAGGGCCGTATTACACGTTTGTGACGTCGCCTCTTCTTTTTTCTTCAAGCTGAAGCTGCAAGGAACAACACCGCCTGAGGCAAGGCTCGGCGCTCCTCAGCTGCTGAGCCACCGCGTTATTTTTTTACAAGAGAAAGAAAGCGAAGCGTGCACCATTCCCGGCGGCACTGCAGTACCGGGGCGATGCTTGGAGTGAACGGAGCTAGCTCCTTTTTCAACTCCCGCTGCCAAAAATCGGCTTAATATGTTGTCCTCATATAGAGGACATATCAGATATTAAACTGATAAGAACAGATACTACACTTGATCTTAGCCAAAAGGCCGAGAAGCGATAACTCCAAAGTGTTGCTTGACCGCAGTACCTTCCTGGCACGGCGTGCACTTGTGTCGGTTGCCTTTGTCCCAAACGCCTAGATGGCCGGCTCCCTTTGCAGCTCCGCCCTCTGACACGCACCTGTAGCAGGCTCACCTGAGGAAATGGTTGAAGTGGAAATGAAATAACAAAAAGGAAAGGAAAGAACTGAAGAACAAGACACAGACAGCAACATCGCAACATCAGCTTGCCCTGAGATTTCAGTGGGCAAACTCAGACTGACCTCTTGGTCACAGCTTTTTCTTTTGTACAGTCTCAAAAAAGCTCGGCCGTTAGACCGAGCCCCCAAAAATATGGTCAACTCATTGACGTTACTCTCCACGGAAGTCTTTAGTAAAAGGCGAAAGACTTGTGCGTTATGAAGAGAAACACGAGCAAGTACGGAAAAGAGCACGGGAGCGGCAGCCTAGGCACGTGAGCCGCGTCACTGTACTCCTGGTGAGCTCTACGGATCCCCGGGTCCACGCCTCTTCGGCCTGACATTGTCCTATTATCGAAGGCCTGGCCGGCCTCAGGCGCAGGACAGAGATTTGCTCCTCCCCCTTCGGTGGCACCACCAGGGCCGTATTACACGTTTGTGACGTCGCCTCTTCTTTTTTCTTCAAGCTGAAGCTGCAAGGAACAACACCGCCTGAGGCAAGGCTCGGCGCTCCTCAGCTGCTGAGCCACCGCGTTATTTTTTTACAAGAGAAAGAAAGCGAAGCGTGCACCATTCCCGGCGGCACTGCAGTACCGGGGCGATGCTTGGAGTGAACGGAGCTAGCTCCTTTTTCAACTCCCGCTGCCAAAAATCGGCTTAATATGTTGTCCTCATATAGAGGACATATCAGATATTAAACTGATAAGAACAGATACTACACTTGATCTTAGCCAAAAGGCCGAGAAGCGATAACTCCAAAGTGTTGCTTGACCGCAGCACCTTCCTGGCACGGCGTGCACTTGTGTCGGTTGCCTTTGTCCCAAACGCCTAGATGGCCGGCTCCCTTTGCAGCTCCGCCCTCTGACACGCACCTGTAGCAGGCTCACCTGAGGAAATGGTTGAAGTGGAAATGAAATAACAAAAAGGAAAGGAAAGAACTGAAGAACAAGACACAGACAGCAACATCGCAACATCAGCTTGCCCTGAGATTTCAGTGGGCAAACTCAGACTGACCTCTTGGTCACAGCTTTTTCTTTTGTACAGTCTCAAAAAAGCTCGGCCGTTAGACCGAGCCCCCAAAAATATGGTCAACTCATTGACGTTACTCTCCACGGAAGTCTTTAGTAAAAGGCGAAAGACTTGTGCGTTATGAAGAGAAACACGAGCAAATACGGAAAAGAGCACGGGAGCGGCAGCCTAGGCACGTGAGCCGCGTCACTGTACTCCTGGTGAGCTCTACGGATCCCCGGGTCCACGCCTCTTCGGCCTGACATTGTCCTATTATCGAAGGCCTGGCCGGCCTCAGGCGCAGGACAGAGATTTGCTCCTCCCCCTTCGGTGGCACCACCAGGGCCGTATTACACGTTTGTGACGTCGCCTCTTCTTTTTTCTTCAAGCTGAAGCTGCAAGGAACAACACCGCCTGAGGCAAGGCTCGGCGCTCCTCAGCTGCTGAGCCACCGCGTTATTTTTTTACAAGAGAAAGAAAGCGAAGCGTGCACCATTCCCGGCGGCACTGCAGTACCGGGGCGATGCTTGGAGTGAACGGAGCTAGCTCCTTTTTCAACTCCCGCTGCCAAAAATCGGCTTAATATGTTGTCCTCATATAGAGGACATATCAGATATTAAACTGATAAGAACAGATACTACACTTGATCTTAGCCAAAAGGCCGAGAAGCGATAACTCCAAAGTGTTGCTTGACCGCAGCACCTTCCTGGCACGGCGTGCACTTGTGTCGGTTGCCTTTGTCCCAAACGCCTAGATGGCCGGCTCCCTTTGCAGCTCCGCCCTCTGACACGCACCTGTAGCAGGCTCACCTGAGGAAATGGTTGAAGTGGAAATGAAATAACAAAAAGGAAAGGAAAGAACTGAAGAACAAGACACAGACAGCAACATCGCAACATCAGCTTGCCCTGAGATTTCAGTGGGCAAACTCAGACTGACCTCTTGGTCGCAGCTTTTTCTTTTGTACAGTCTCAAAAAAGCTCGGCCGTTAGACCGAGCCCCCAAAAATATGGTCAACTCATTGACGTTACTCTCCACGGAAGTCTTTAGTAAAAGGCGAAAGACTTGTGCGTTATGAAGAGAAACACGAGCAAGTACGGAAAAGAGCACGGGAGCGGCAGCCTAGGCACGTGAGCCGCGTCACTGTACTCCTGGTGAGCTCTACGGATCCCCGGGTCCACGCCTCTTCGGCCTGACATTGTCCTATTATCGAAGGCCTGGCCGGCCTCAGGCGCAGGACAGAGATTTGCTCCTCCCCCTTCGGTGGCACCACCAGGGCCGTATTACACGTTTGTGACGTCGCCTCTTCTTTTTTCTTCAAGCTGAAGCTGCAAGGAACAACACCGCCTGAGGCAAGGCTCGGCGCTCCTCAGCTGCTGAGCCACCGCGTTATTTTTTTACAAGAGAAAGAAAGCGAAGCGTGCACCATTCCCGGCGGCACTGCAGTACCGGGGCGATGCTTGGAGTGAACGGAGCTAGCTCCTTTTTCAACTCCCGCTGCCAAAAATCGGCTTAATATGTTGTCCTCATATAGAGGACATATCAGATATTAAACTGATAAGAACAGATACTACACTTGATCTTAGCCAAAAGGCCGAGAAGCGATAACTCCAAAGTGTTGCTTGACCGCAGCACCTTCCTGGCACGGCGTGCACTTGTGTCGGTTGCCTTTGTCCCAAACGCCTAGATGGCCGGCTCCCTTTGCAGCTCCGCCCTCTGACACGCACCTGTAGCAGGCTCACCTGAGGAAATGGTTGAAGTGGAAATGAAATAACAAAAAGGAAAGGAAAGAACTGAAGAACAAGACACAGACAGCAACATCGCAACATCAGCTTGCCCTGAGATTTCAGTGGGCAAACTCAGACTGACCTCTTGGTCACAGCTTTTTCTTTTGTACAGTCTCAAAAAAGCTCGGCCGTTAGACCGAGCCCCCAAAAATATGGTCAACTCATTGACGTTACTCTCCACGGAAGTCTTTAGTAAAAGGCGAAAGACTTGTGCGTTATGAAGAGAAACACGAGCAAGTACGGAAAAGAGCACGGGAGCGGCAGCCTAGGCACGTGAGCCGCGTCACTGTACTCCTGGTGAGCTCTACGGATCCCCGGGTCCACGCCTCTTCGGCCTGACATTGTCCTATTATCGAAGGCCTGGCCGGCCTCAGGCGCAGGACAGAGATTTGCTCCTCCCCCTTCGGTGGCACCACCAGGGCCGTATTACACGTTTGTGACGTCGCCTCTTCTTTTTTCTTCAAGCTGAAGCTGCAAGGAACAACACCGCCTGAGGCAAGGCTCGGCGCTCCTCAGCTGCTGAGCCACCGCGTTATTTTTTTACAAGAGAAAGAAAGCGAAGCGTGCACCATTCCCGGCGGCACTGCAGTACCGGGGCGATGCTTGGAGTGAACGGAGCTAGCTCCTTTTTCAACTCCCGCTGCCAAAAATCGGCTTAATATGTTGTCCTCATATAGAGGACATATCAGATATTAAACTGATAAGAACAGATACTACACTTGATCTTAGCCAAAAGGCCGAGAAGCGATAACTCCAAAGTGTTGCTTGACCGCAGCACCTTCCTGGCACGGCGTGCACTTGTGTCGGTTGCCTTTGTCCCAAACGCCTAGATGGCCGGCTCCCTTTGCAGCTCCGCCCTCTGACACGCACCTGTAGCAGGCTCACCTGAGGAAATGGTTGAAGTGGAAATGAAATAACAAAAAGGAAAGGAAAGAACTGAAGAACAAGACACAGACAGCAACATCGCAACATCAGCTTGCCCTGAGATTTCAGTGGGCAAACTCAGACTGACCTCTTGGTCACAGCTTTTTCTTTTGTACAGTCTCAAAAAAGCTCGGCCGTTAGACCGAGCCCCCAAAAATATGGTCAACTCATTGACGTTACTCTCCACGGAAGTCTTTAGTAAAAGGCGAAAGACTTGTGCGTTATGAAGAGAAACACGAGCAAGTACGGAAAAGAGCACGGGAGCGGCAGCCTAGGCACGTGAGCCGCGTCACTGTACTCCTGGTGAGCTCTACGGATCCCCGGGTCCACGCCTCTTCGGCCTGACATTGTCCTATTATCGAAGGCCTGGCCGGCCTCAGGCGCAGGACAGAGATTTGCTCCTCCCCCTTCGGTGGCACCACCAGGGCCGTATTACACGTTTGTGACGTCGCCTCTTCTTTTTTCTTCAAGCTGAAGCTGCAAGGAACAACACCGCCTGAGGCAAGGCTCGGCGCTCCTCAGCTGCTGAGCCACCGCGTTATTTTTTTACAAGAGAAAGAAAGCGAAGCGTGCACCATTCCCGGCGGCACTGCAGTACCGGGGCGATGCTTGGAGTGAACGGAGCTAGCTCCTTTTTCAACTCCCGCTGCCAAAAATCGGCTTAATATGTTGTCCTCATATAGAGGACATATCAGATATTAAACTGATAAGAACAGATACTACACTTGATCTTAGCCAAAAGGCCGAGAAGCGATAACTCCAAAGTGTTGCTTGACCGCAGCACCTTCCTGGCACGGCGTGCACTTGTGTCGGTTGCCTTTGTCCCAAACGCCTAGATGGCCGGCTCCCTTTGCAGCTCCGCCCTCTGACACGCACCTGTAGCAGGCTCACCTGAGGAAATGGTTGAAGTGGAAATGAAATAACAAAAAGGAAAGGAAAGAACTGAAGAACAAGACACAGACAGCAACATCGCAACATCAGCTTGCCCTGAGATTTCAGTGGGCAAACTCAGACTGACCTCTTGGTCACAGCTTTTTCTTTTGTACAGTCTCAAAAAAGCTCGGCCGTTAGACCGAGCCCCCAAAAATATGGTCAACTCATTGACGTTACTCTCCACGGAAGTCTTTAGTAAAAGGCGAAAGACTTGTGCGTTATGAAGAGAAACACGAGCAAGTACGGAAAAGAGCACGGGAGCGGCAGCCTAGGCACGTGAGCCGCGTCACTGTACTCCTGGTGAGCTCTACGGATCCCCGGGTCCACGCCTCTTCGGCCTGACATTGTCCTATTATCGAAGGCCTGGCCGGCCTCAGGCGCAGGACAGAGATTTGCTCCTCCCCCTTCGGTGGCACCACCAGGGCCGTATTACACGTTTGTGACGTCGCCTCTTCTTTTTTCTTCAAGCTGAAGCTGCAAGGAACAACACCGCCTGAGGCAAGGCTCGGCGCTCCTCAGCTGCTGAGCCACCGCGTTATTTTTTTACAAGAGAAAGAAAGCGAAGCGTGCACCATTCCCGGCGGCACTGCAGTACCGGGGCGATGCTTGGAGTGAACGGAGCTAGCTCCTTTTTCAACTCCCGCTGCCAAAAATCGGCTTAATATGTTGTCCTCATATAGAGGACATATCAGATATTAAACTGATAAGAACAGATACTACACTTGATCTTAGCCAAAAGGCCGAGAAGCGATAACTCCAAAGTGTTGCTTGACCGCAGCACCTTCCTGGCACGGCGTGCACTTGTGTCGGTTGCCTTTGTCCCAAACGCCTAGATGGCCGGCTCCCTTTGCAGCTCCGCCCTCTGACACGCACCTGTAGCAGGCTCACCTGAGGAAATGGTTGAAGTGGAAATGAAATAACAAAAAGGAAAGGAAAGAACTGAAGAACAAGACACAGACAGCAACATCGCAACATCAGCTTGCCCTGAGATTTCAGTGGGCAAACTCAGACTGACCTCTTGGTCACAGCTTTTTCTTTTGTACAGTCTCAAAAAAGCTCGGCCGTTAGACCGAGCCCCCAAAAATATGGTCAACTCATTGACGTTACTCTCCACGGAAGTCTTTAGTAAAAGGCGAAAGACTTGTGCGTTATGAAGAGAAACACGAGCAAATACGGAAAAGAGCACGGGAGGGGCAGCCTAGGCACGTGAGCCGCGTCACTGTACTCCTGGTGAGCTCTACGGATCCCCGGGTCCACGCCTCTTCGGCCTGACATTGTCCTATTATCGAAGGCCTGGCCGGCCTCAGGCGCAGGACAGAGATTTGCTCCTCCCCCTTCGGTGGCACCACCAGGGCCCTCATTTATCAACCGTGCGTACGCACAGATCTGTGCGTAAAGCGTGCGTACGAGCATTCTCAGGCAAAGTATGGTATTTATCAACATGTATTTGTGCGCAGAAACACGTGTAAATATACGCACAGCTCTGACCATGCGTACACACAAAACCTAGTGGTAGAACAGTGAAACTACAAATAGAACCCATTAAAAGAGTCTCAAACTTTACATGTGAAGTTTGAGATCGCTGAACTGTGACTGAACGGGGAACATGTGCACATGTTCCCCGTTTCCTCCAATTAATAAAAATTATCCATAAGATCAGACATTTTGAATAATTGGTGTGACAAGCTATAAGAGACAGCTTTGGCAGAACGACCTGAAAAGAAAATACAAGTACCATGGCTTATCTTGCACTGTTGGAGGATTTGCGCTCCGAGGGAGCGCGTTTTCAAAGAGCGCACTGATCTGTTGATCTGTGAGAGCACGGAGCGGCTTCTCAGCAGGTAGCGTTTCCCCAAAAACATTTTGATGGATCTATGCCGTGATTTACAACCTATAATGGAGCGAGAGACAAAACGCAAGCCATCCCAGTCACATCCAGCTCCTGTCCACCCTGGGATTTTTTGCCACCGGAACATTTTGACATATGCGGCATTTCGCAGCCGACACTAAGCAAAATCATGTCGGCAGTGTTGGATGCAATAATTTCTCTGGCCATAATTTACACCCAGTTTCCATACACACATCACCAAATCGAAATTTAAACGAGGATTTCATGCGATCGCCGGATTCTCAAACATAATTGGAGCTAGATTGCACCCACATTGCCATAAAAGCACCATCACATAATGAATTCAGTTACGTGGACATGAAAGGATTTCATTCAATCTATGCACAAATAATCTGCGATATGTCTCTGTTGCCCGTCGTTGCCCGGTGGCCTGAACGCACGACTCATTTATTCTGCAGAACAGCTCGGTTGGTGTTTGCACCTCCAAGCAGGAGCTTTTGACTCCAACCAAATCTTAATTTATCGATAATCTTCCAAGAAATATATCAAACATGGTCAACATAATTATTTTATAGGTAAATATCACATACATAAATGCAAATGGAATAACAGAAAACCCCTCCATTGTACATCTGAAAAATGAATGTAAACTGTAGCAGTGTTTCTCAATCCTGTTCCTCATGGGCCGGTGTCCTGCATGTTTTAGATGTTTCCCTGCTTCAGCACACCGTGATAAAAGTACCTGTGTCATCAACAGAGCTGGGCAGACCTTGACGACAAGCTAATTAGGACCATTAATTAGAATCAGGTGTGTTGGTGCAGGGAAACATCTAAAACATGCAGGACAGGGAACACGAGGACCAGGATTGAGAAGCGTCTCTAAAACTAATCCGTGAAACAATGTCTTTGTTTCTTAATTTTTATTAATACACTTCCCATACCTTGTCAGTAAATGTATCTTTTTTTTTTGTTTGCTCTCAACCCCCCCAAATGTTGAATATTTGTAGATAATTGATTATTTTGTTTCATTTGCCTTTTGTTGTAAACCCTACTGAATTTTGTTCAATAAAGTTTGTAAACCTCCAAGCGGGAGCTGTTGTTGCTGCCATATATGGTCAATTGGAGGCGTTTCTGAATGCAAATGACGGTAACCGTGCACGAGCACGGCAGTTTAGAACAGGTGGGATTTATCATCATTGATGTGCGTACGACCAGCGTCCGCACGTTTGATAAATCCGGATTTTTTTGTACTTACACACATTCTAAATTTCACTCCTACGACAGAATTTAGGACCTTTTCTACGCACTGTTGATAAATGAGGGCCCAGGGCCGTATTACACGTTTGTGACGTCGCCTCTTCTTTTTTCTTCAAGCTGAAGCTGCAAGGAACAACACCGCCTGAGGCAAGGCTCGGCGCTCCTCAGCTGCTGAGCCACCGCGTTATTTTTTTACAAGAGAAAGAAAGCGAAGCGTGCACCATTCCCGGCGGCACTGCAGTACCGGGGCGATGCTTGGAGTGAACGGAGCTAGCTCCTTTTTCAACTCCCGCTGCCAAAAATCGGCTTAATATGTTGTCCTCATATAGAGGACATATCAGATATTAAACTGATAAGAACAGATACTACACTTGATCTTAGCCAAAAGGCCGAGAAGCGATAACTCCAAAGTGTTGCTTGACCGCAGCACCTTCCTGGCACGGCGTGCACTTGTGTCGGTTGCCTTTGTCCCAAACGCCTAGATGGCCGGCTCCCTTTGCAGCTCCGCCCTCTGACACGCACCTGTAGCAGGCTCACCTGAGGAAATGGTTGAAGTGGAAATGAAATAACAAAAAGGAAAGGAAAGAACTGAAGAACAAGACACAGACAGCAACATCGCAACATCAGCTTGCCCTGAGATTTCAGTGGGCAAACTCAGACTGACCTCTTGGTCACAGCTTTTTCTTTTGTACAGTCTCAAAAAAGCTCGGCCGTTAGACCGAGCCCCCAAAAATATGGTCAACTCATTGACGTTACTCTCCACGGAAGTCTTTAGTAAAAGGCGAAAGACTTGTGCGTTATGAAGAGCACGGGAGCGGCAGCCTAGGCACGTGAGCCGCGTCACTGTACTCCTGGTGAGCTCTACGGATCCCCGGGTCCACGCCTCTTCGGCCTGACATTGTCCTATTATCGAAGGCCTGGCCGGCCTCAGGCGCAGGACAGAGATTTGCTCCTCCCCCTTCGGTGGCACCACCAGGGCCGTATTACACGTTTGTGACGTCGCCTCTTCTTTTTTCTTCAAGCTGAAGCTGCAAGGAACAACACCGCCTGAGGCAAGGCTCGGCGCTCCTCAGCTGCTGAGCCACCGCGTTATTTTTTTACAAGAGAAAGAAAGCGAAGCGTGCACCATTCCCGGCGGCACTGCAGTACCAGGGCGATGCTTGGAGTGAACGGAGCTAGCTCCTTTTTCAACTCCCGCTGCCAAAAATCGGCTTAATATGTTGTCCTCATATAGAGGACATATCAGATATTAAACTGATAAGAACAGATACTACACTTGATCTTAGCCAAAAGGCCGAGAAGCGATAACTCCAAAGTGTTGCTTGACCGCAGCACCTTCCTGGCACGGCGTGCACTTGTGTCGGTTGCCTTTGTCCCAAACGCCTAGATGGCCGGCTCCCTTTGCAGCTCCGCCCTCTGACACGCACCTGTAGCAGGCTCACCTGAGGAAATGGTTGAAGTGGAAATGAAATAACAAAAAGGAAAGGAAAGAACTGAAGAACAAGACACAGACAGCAACATCGCAACATCAGCTTGCCCTGAGATTTCAGTGGGCAAACTCAGACTGACCTCTTGGTCACAGCTTTTTCTTTTGTACAGTCTCAAAAAAGCTCGGCCGTTAGACCGAGCCCCCAAAAATATGGTCAACTCATTGACGTTACTCTCCACGGAAGTCTTTAGTAAAAGGCGAAAGACTTGTGCGTTATGAAGAGAAACACGAGCAAGTACGGAAAAGAGCACGGGAGCGGCAGCCTAGGCACGTGAGCCGCGTCACTGTACTCCTGGTGAGCTCTACGGATCCCCGGGTCCACGCCTCTTCGGCCTGACATTGTCCTATTATCGAAGGCCTGGCCGGCCTCAGGCGCAGGACAGAGATTTGCTCCTCCCCCTTCGGTGGCACCACCAGGGCCGTATTACACGTTTGTGACGTCGCCTCTTCTTTTTTCTTCAAGCTGAAGCTGCAAGGAACAACACCGCCTGAGGCAAGGCTCGGCGCTCCTCAGCTGCTGAGCCACCGCGTTATTTTTTTACAAGAGAAAGAAAGCAAAGCGTGCACCATTCCCGGCGGCACTGCAGTACCGGGGCGATGCTTGGAGTGAACGGAGCTAGCTCCTTTTTCAACTCCCGCTGCCAAAAATCGGCTTAATATGTTGTCCTCATATAGAGGACATATCAGATATTAAACTGATAAGAACAGATACTACACTTGATCTTAGCCAAAAGGCCGAGAAGCGATAACTCCAAAGTGTTGCTTGACCGCAGCACCTTCCTGGCACGGCGTGCACTTGTGTCGGTTGCCTTTGTCCCAATCGCCTAGATGGCCGGCTCCCTTTCCAGCTCCGCCCTCTGACACGCACCTGTAGCAGGCTCACCTGAGGAAATGGTTGAAGTGGAAATGAAATAACAAAAAGGAAAGGAAAGAACTGAAGAACAAGACACAGACAGCAACATCGCAACATCAGCTTGCCCTGAGATTTCAGTGGGCAAACTCAGACTGACCTCTTGGTCACAGCTTTTTCTTTTGTACAGTCTCAAAAAAGCTCGGCCGTTAGACCGAGCCCCCAAAAATATGGTCAACTCATTGACGTTACTCTCCACGGAAGTCTTTAGTAAAAGGCGAAAGACTTGTGCGTTATGAAGAGAAACACGAGCAAATACGGAAAAGAGCACGGGAGGGGCAGCCTAGGCACGTGAGCCGCGTCACTGTACTCCTGGTGAGCTCTACGGATCCCCGGGTCCACGCCTCTTCGGCCTGACATTGTCCTATTATCGAAGGCCTGGCCGGCCTCAGGCGCAGGACAGAGATTTGCTCCTCCCCCTTCGGTGGCACCACCAGGGCCCTCATTTATCAACCGTGCGTACGCACAGATCTGTGCGTAAAGCGTGCGTACGAGCATTCTCAGGCAAAGTATGGTATTTATCAACATGTATTTGTGCGCAGAAACACGTGTAAATATACGCACAGCTCTGACCATGCGTACACACAAAACCTAGTGGTAGAACAGTGAAACTACAAATAGAACCCATTAAAAGAGTCTCAAACTTTACATGTGAAGTTTGAGATCGCTGAACTGTGACTGAACGGGGAACATGTGCACATGTTCCCCGTTTCCTCCAATTAATAAAAATTATCCATAAGATCAGACATTTTGAATAATTGGTGTGACAAGCTATAAGAGACAGCTTTGGCAGAACGACCTGAAAAGAAAATACAAGTACCATGGCTTATCTTGCACTGTTGGAGGATTTGCGCTCCGAGGGAGCGCGTTTTCAAAGAGCGCACTGATCTGTTGATCTGTGAGAGCACGGAGCGGCTTCTCAGCAGGTAGCGTTTCCCCAAAAACATTTTGATGGATCTATGCCGTGATTTACAACCTATAATGGAGCGAGAGACAAAACGCAAGCCATCCCAGTCACATCCAGCTCCTGTCCACCCTGGGATTTTTTGCCACCGGAACATTTTGACATATGCGGCATTTCGCAGCCGACACTAAGCAAAATCATGTCGGCAGTGTTGGATGCAATAATTTCTCTGGCCATAATTTACACCCAGTTTCCATACACACATCACCAAATCGAAATTTAAACGAGGATTTCATGCGATCGCCGGATTCTCAAACATAATTGGAGCTAGATTGCACCCACATTGCCATAAAAGCACCATCACATAATGAATTCAGTTACGTGGACATGAAAGGATTTCATTCAATCTATGCACAAATAATCTGCGATATGTCTCTGTTGCCCGTCGTTGCCCGGTGGCCTGAACGCACGACTCATTTATTCTGCAGAACAGCTCGGTTGGTGTTTGCACCTCCAAGCAGGAGCTTTTGACTCCAACCAAATCTTAATTTATCGATAATCTTCCAAGAAATATATCAAACATGGTCAACATAATTATTTTATAGGTAAATATCACATACATAAATGCAAATGGAATAACAGAAAACCCCTCCATTGTACATCTGAAAAATGAATGTAAACTGTAGCAGTGTTTCTCAATCCTGTTCCTCATGGGCCGGTGTCCTGCATGTTTTAGATGTTTCCCTGCTTCAGCACACCGTGATAAAAGTACCTGTGTCATCAACAGAGCTGGGCAGACCTTGACGACAAGCTAATTAGGACCATTAATTAGAATCAGGTGTGTTGGTGCAGGGAAACATCTAAAACATGCAGGACAGGGAACACGAGGACCAGGATTGAGAAGCGTCTCTAAAACTAATCCGTGAAACAATGTCTTTGTTTCTTAATTTTTATTAATACACTTCCCATACCTTGTCAGTAAATGTATCTTTTTTTTTTGTTTGCTCTCAACCCCCCCAAATGTTGAATATTTGTAGATAATTGATTATTTTGTTTCATTTGCCTTTTGTTGTAAACCCTACTGAATTTTGTTCAATAAAGTTTGTAAACCTCCAAGCGGGAGCTGTTGTTGCTGCCATATATGGTCAATTGGAGGCGTTTCTGAATGCAAATGACGGTAACCGTGCACGAGCACGGCAGTTTAGAACAGGTGGGATTTATCATCATTGATGTGCGTACGACCAGCGTCCGCACGTTTGATAAATCCGGATTTTTTTGTACTTACACACATTCTAAATTTCACTCCTACGACAGAATTTAGGACCTTTTCTACGCACTGTTGATAAATGAGGGCCCAGGGCCGTATTACACGTTTGTGACGTCGCCTCTTCTTTTTTCTTCAAGCTGAAGCTGCAAGGAACAACACCGCCTGAGGCAAGGCTCGGCGCTCCTCAGCTGCTGAGCCACCGCGTTATTTTTTTACAAGAGAAAGAAAGCGAAGCGTGCACCATTCCCGGCGGCACTGCAGTACCGGGGCGATGCTTGGAGTGAACGGAGCTAGCTCCTTTTTCAACTCCCGCTGCCAAAAATCGGCTTAATATGTTGTCCTCATATAGAGGACATATCAGATATTAAACTGATAAGAACAGATACTACACTTGATCTTAGCCAAAAGGCCGAGAAGCGATAACTCCAAAGTGTTGCTTGACCGCAGCACCTTCCTGGCACGGCGTGCACTTGTGTCGGTTGCCTTTGTCCCAAACGCCTAGATGGCCGGCTCCCTTTGCAGCTCCGCCCTCTGACACGCACCTGTAGCAGGCTCACCTGAGGAAATGGTTGAAGTGGAAATGAAATAACAAAAAGGAAAGGAAAGAACTGAAGAACAAGACACAGACAGCAACATCGCAACATCAGCTTGCCCTGAGATTTCAGTGGGCAAACTCAGACTGACCTCTTGGTCACAGCTTTTTCTTTTGTACAGTCTCAAAAAAGCTCGGCCGTTAGACCGAGCCCCCAAAAATATGGTCAACTCATTGACGTTACTCTCCACGGAAGTCTTTAGTAAAAGGCGAAAGACTTGTGCGTTATGAAGAGAAACACGAGCAAGTACGGAAAAGAGCACGGGAGCGGCAGCCTAGGCACGTGAGCCGCGTCACTGTACTCCTGGTGAGCTCTACGGATCCCCGGGTCCACGCCTCTTCGGCCTGACATTGTCCTATTATCGAAGGCCTGGCCGGCCTCAGGCGCAGGACAGAGATTTGCTCCTCCCCCTTCGGTGGCACCACCAGGGCCGTATTACACGTTTGTGACGTCGCCTCTTCTTTTTTCTTCAAGCTGAAGCTGCAAGGAACAACACCGCCTGAGGCAAGGCTCGGCGCTCCTCAGCTGCTGAGCCACCGCGTTATTTTTTTACAAGAGAAAGAAAGCGAAGCGTGCACCATTCCCGGCGGCACTGCAGTACCAGGGCGATGCTTGGAGTGAACGGAGCTAGCTCCTTTTTCAACTCCCGCTGCCAAAAATCGGCTTAATATGTTGTCCTCATATAGAGGACATATCAGATATTAAACTGATAAGAACAGATACTACACTTGATCTTAGCCAAAAGGCCGAGAAGCGATAACTCCAAAGTGTTGCTTGACCGCAGCACCTTCCTGGCACGGCGTGCACTTGTGTCGGTTGCCTTTGTCCCAAACGCCTAGATGGCCGGCTCCCTTTGCAGCTCCGCCCTCTGACACGCACCTGTAGCAGGCTCACCTGAGGAAATGGTTGAAGTGGAAATGAAATAACAAAAAGGAAAGGAAAGAACTGAAGAACAAGACACAGACAGCAACATCGCAACATCAGCTTGCCCTGAGATTTCAGTGGGCAAACTCAGACTGACCTCTTGGTCACAGCTTTTTCTTTTGTACAGTCTCAAAAAAGCTCGGCCGTTAGACCGAGCCCCCAAAAATATGGTCAACTCATTGACGTTACTCTCCACGGAAGTCTTTAGTAAAAGGCGAAAGACTTGTGCGTTATGAAGAGAAACACGAGCAAGTACGGAAAAGAGCACGGGAGCGGCAGCCTAGGCACGTGAGCCGCGTCACTGTACTCCTGGTGAGCTCTACGGATCCCCGGGTCCACGCCTCTTCGGCCTGACATTGTCCTATTATCGAAGGCCTGGCCGGCCTCAGGCGCAGGACAGAGATTTGCTCCTCCCCCTTCGGTGGCACCACCAGGGCCGTATTACACGTTTGTGACGTCGCCTCTTCTTTTTTCTTCAAGCTGAAGCTGCAAGGAACAACACCGCCTGAGGCAAGGCTCGGCGCTCCTCAGCTGCTGAGCCACCGCGTTATTTTTTTACAAGAGAAAGAAAGCAAAGCGTGCACCATTCCCGGCGGCACTGCAGTACCGGGGCGATGCTTGGAGTGAACGGAGCTAGCTCCTTTTTCAACTCCCGCTGCCAAAAATCGGCTTAATATGTTGTCCTCATATAGAGGACATATCAGATATTAAACTGATAAGAACAGATACTACACTTGATCTTAGCCAAAAGGCCGAGAAGCGATAACTCCAAAGTGTTGCTTGACCGCAGCACCTTCCTGGCACGGCGTGCACTTGTGTCGGTTGCCTTTGTCCCAATCGCCTAGATGGCCGGCTCCCTTTCCAGCTCCGCCCTCTGACACGCACCTGTAGCAGGCTCACCTGAGGAAATGGTTGAAGTGGAAATGAAATAACAAAAAGGAAAGGAAAGAACTGAAGAACAAGACACAGACAGCAACATCGCAACATCAGCTTGCCCTGAGATTTCAGTGGGCAAACTCAGACTGACCTCTTGGTCACAGCTTTTTCTTTTGTACAGTCTCAAAAAAGCTCGGCCGTTAGACCGAGCCCCCAAAAATATGGTCAACTCATTGACGTTACTCTCCACGGAAGTCTTTAGTAAAAGGCGAAAGACTTGTGCGTTATGAAGAGAAACACGAGCAAGTACGGAAAAGAGCACGGGAGCGGCAGCCTAGGCACGTGAGCCGCGTCACTGTACTCCTGGTGAGCTCTACGGATCCCCGGGTCCACGCCTCTTCGGCCTGACATTGTCCTATTATCGAAGGCCTGGCCGGCCTCAGGCGCAGGACAGAGATTTGCTCCTCCCCCTTCGGTGGCACCACCAGGGCCGTATTACACGTTTGTGACGTCGCCTCTTCTTTTTTCTTCAAGCTGAAGCTGCAAGGAACAACACCGCCTGAGGCAAGGCTCGGCGCTCCTCAGCTGCTGAGCCACCGCGTTATTTTTTTACAAGAGAAAGAAAGCGAAGCGTGCACCATTCCCGGCGGCACTGCAGTACCGGGGCGATGCTTGGAGTGAACGGAGCTAGCTCCTTTTTCAACTCCCGCTGCCAAAAATCGGCTTAATATGTTGTCCTCATATAGAGGACATATCAGATATTAAACTGATAAGAACAGATACTACACTTGATCTTAGCCAAAAGGCCGAGAAGCGATAACTCCAAAGTGTTGCTTGACCGCAGCACCTTCCTGGTACGGCGTGCACTTGTGTCGGTTGCCTTGGTCCCAAACGCCTAGATGGCCGGCTCCCTTTGCAGCTCCGCCCTCTGACACGCACCTGTAGCAGGCTCACCTGAGGAAATGGTTGAAGTGGAAATGAAATAACAAAAAGGAAAGGAAAGAACTGAAGAACAAGACACAGACAGCAACATCGCAACATCAGCTTGCCCTGAGATTTCAGTGGGCAAACTCAGACTGACCTCTTGGTCACAGCTTTTTCTTTTGTACAGTCTCAAAAAAGCTCGGCCGTTAGACCGAGCCCCCAAAAATATGGTCAACTCATTGACGTTACTCTCCACGGAAGTCTTTAGTAAAAGGCGAAAGACTTGTGCGTTATGAAGAGAAACACGAGCAAGTACGGAAAAGAGCACGGGAGCGGCAGCCTAGGCACGTGAGCCGCGTCACTGTACTCCTGGTGAGCTCTACGGATCCCCGGGTCCACGCCTCTTCGGCCTGACATTGTCCTATTATCGAAGGCCTGGCCGGCCTCAGGCGCAGGACAGAGATTTGCTCCTCCCCCTTCGGTGGCACCACCAGGGCCGTATTACACGTTTGTGACGTCGCCTCTTCTTTTTTCTTCAAGCTGAAGCTGCAAGGAACAACACCGCCTGAGGCAAGGCTCGGCGCTCCTCAGCTGCTGAGCCACCGCGTTATTTTTTTACAAGAGAAAGAAAGCGAAGCGTGCACCATTCCCGGCGGCACTGCAGTACCGGGGCGATGCTTGGAGTGAACGGAGCTAGCTCCTTTTTCAACTCCCGCTGCCAAAAATCGGCTTAATATGTTGTCCTCATATAGAGGACATATCAGATATTAAACTGATAAGAACAGATACTACACTTGATCTTAGCCAAAAGGCCGAGAAGCGATAACTCCAAAGTGTTGCTTGACCGCAGCACCTTCCTGGCACGGCGTGCACTTGTGTCGGTTGCCTTTGTCCCAAACGCCTAGATGGCCGGCTCCCTTTGCAGCTCCGCCCTCTGACACGCACCTGTAGCAGGCTCACCTGAGGAAATGGTTGAAGTGGAAATGAAATAACAAAAAGGAAAGGAAAGAACTGAAGAACAAGACACAGACAGCAACATCGCAACATCAGCTTGCCCTGAGATTTCAGTGGGCAAACTCAGACTGACCTCTTGGTCACAGCTTTTTCTTTTGTACAGTCTCAAAAAAGCTCGGCCGTTAGACCGAGCCCCCAAAAATATGGTCAACTCATTGACGTTACTCTCCACGGAAGTCTTTAGTAAAAGGCGAAAGACTTGTGCGTTATGAAGAGAAACACGAGCAAGTACGGAAAAGAGCACGGGAGCGGCAGCCTAGGCACGTGAGCCGCGTCACTGTACTCCTGGTGAGCTCTACGGATCCCCGGGTCCACGCCTCTTCGGCCTGACATTGTCCTATTATCGAAGGCCTGGCCGGCCTCAGGCGCAGGACAGAGATTTGCTCCTCCCCCTTCGGTGGCACCACCAGGGCCGTATTACACGTTTGTGACGTCGCCTCTTCTTTTTTCTTCAAGCTGAAGCTGCAAGGAACAACACCGCCTGAGGCAAGGCTCGGCGCTCCTCAGCTGCTGAGCCACCGCGTTATTTTTTTACAAGAGAAAGAAAGCAAAGCGTGCACCATTCCCGGCGGCACTGCAGTACCGGGGCGATGCTTGGAGTGAACGGAGCTAGCTCCTTTTTCAACTCCCGCTGCCAAAAATCGGCTTAATATGTTGTCCTCATATAGAGGACATATCAGATATTAAACTGATAAGAACAGATACTACACTTGATCTTAGCCAAAAGGCCGAGAAGCGATAACTCCAAAGTGTTGCTTGACCGCAGCACCTTCCTGGCACGGCGTGCACTTGTGTCGGTTGCCTTTGTCCCAATCGCCTAGATGGCCGGCTCCCTTTCCAGCTCCGCCCTCTGACACGCACCTGTAGCAGGCTCACCTGAGGAAATGGTTGAAGTGGAAATGAAATAACAAAAAGGAAAGGAAAGAACTGAAGAACAAGACACAGACAGCAACATCGCAACATCAGCTTGCCCTGAGATTTCAGTGGGCAAACTCAGACTGACCTCTTGGTCACAGCTTTTTCTTTTGTACAGTCTCAAAAAAGCTCGGCCGTTAGACCGAGCCCCCAAAAATATGGTCAACTCATTGACGTTACTCTCCACGGAAGTCTTTAGTAAAAGGCGAAAGACTTGTGCGTTATGAAGAGAAACACGAGCAAGTACGGAAAAGAGCACGGGAGCGGCAGCCTAGGCACGTGAGCCGCGTCACTGTACTCCTGGTGAGCTCTACGGATCCCCGGGTCCACGCCTCTTCGGCCTGACATTGTCCTATTATCGAAGGCCTGGCCGGCCTCAGGCGCAGGACAGAGATTTGCTCCTCCCCCTTCGGTGGCACCACCAGGGCCGTATTACACGTTTGTGACGTCGCCTCTTCTTTTTTCTTCAAGCTGAAGCTGCAAGGAACAACACCGCCTGAGGCAAGGCTCGGCGCTCCTCAGCTGCTGAGCCACCGCGTTATTTTTTTACAAGAGAAAGAAAGCGAAGCGTGCACCATTCCCGGCGGCACTGCAGTACCGGGGCGATGCTTGGAGTGAACGGAGCTAGCTCCTTTTTCAACTCCCGCTGCCAAAAATCGGCTTAATATGTTGTCCTCATATAGAGGACATATCAGATATTAAACTGATAAGAACAGATACTACACTTGATCTTAGCCAAAAGGCCGAGAAGCGATAACTCCAAAGTGTTGCTTGACCGCAGCACCTTCCTGGCACGGCGTGCACTTGTGTCGGTTGCCTTTGTCCCAAACGCCTAGATGGCCGGCTCCCTTTGCAGCTCCGCCCTCTGACACGCACCTGTAGCAGGCTCACCTGAGGAAATGGTTGAAGTGGAAATGAAATAACAAAAAGGAAAGGAAAGAACTGAAGAACAAGACACAGACAGCAACATCGCAACATCAGCTTGCCCTGAGATTTCAGTGGGCAAACTCAGACTGACCTCTTGGTCACAGCTTTTTCTTTTGTACAGTCTCAAAAAAGCTCGGCCGTTAGACCGAGCCCCCAAAAATATGGTCAACTCATTGACGTTACTCTCCACGGAAGTCTTTAGTAAAAGGCGAAAGACTTGTGCGTTATGAAGAGAAACACGAGCAAGTACGGAAAAGAGCACGGGAGCGGCAGCCTAGGCACGTGAGCCGCGTCACTGTACTCCTGGTGAGCTCTACGGATCCCCGGGTCCACGCCTCTTCGGCCTGACATTGTCCTATTATCGAAGGCCTGGCCGGCCTCAGGCGCAGGACAGAGATTTGCTCCTCCCCCTTCGGTGGCACCACCAGGGCCCTCATTTATCAACCGTGCGTACGCACAGATCTGTGCGTAAAGCGTGCGTACGAGCATTCTCAGGCAAAGTATGGTATTTATCAACATGTATTTGTGCGCAGAAACACGTGTAAATATACGCACAGCTCTGACCATGCGTACACACAAAACCTAGTGGTAGAACAGTGAAACTACAAATAGAACCCATTAAAAGAGTCTCAAACTTTACATGTGAAGTTTGAGATCGCTGAACTGTGACTGAACGGGGAACATGTGCACATGTTCCCCGTTTCCTCCAATTAATAAAAATTATCCATAAGATCAGACATTTTGAATAATTGGTGTGACAAGCTATAAGAGACAGCTTTGGCAGAACGACCTGAAAAGAAAATACAAGTACCATGGCTTATCTTGCACTGTTGGAGGATTTGCGCTCCGAGGGAGCGCGTTTTCAAAGAGCGCACTGATCTGTTGATCTGTGAGAGCACGGAGCGGCTTCTCAGCAGGTAGCGTTTCCCCAAAAACATTTTGATGGATCTATGCCGTGATTTACAACCTATAATGGAGCGAGAGACAAAACGCAAGCCATCCCAGTCACATCCAGCTCCTGTCCACCCTGGGATTTTTTGCCACCGGAACATTTTGACATATGCGGCATTTCGCAGCCGACACTAAGCAAAATCATGTCGGCAGTGTTGGATGCAATAATTTCTCTGGCCATAATTTACACCCAGTTTCCATACACACATCACCAAATCGAAATTTAAACGAGGATTTCATGCGATCGCCGGATTCTCAAACATAATTGGAGCTAGATTGCACCCACATTGCCATAAAAGCACCATCACATAATGAATTCAGTTACGTGGACATGAAAGGATTTCATTCAATCTATGCACAAATAATCTGCGATATGTCTCTGTTGCCCGTCGTTGCCCGGTGGCCTGAACGCACGACTCATTTATTCTGCAGAACAGCTCGGTTGGTGTTTGCACCTCCAAGCAGGAGCTTTTGACTCCAACCAAATCTTAATTTATCGATAATCTTCCAAGAAATATATCAAACATGGTCAACATAATTATTTTATAGGTAAATATCACATACATAAATGCAAATGGAATAACAGAAAACCCCTCCATTGTACATCTGAAAAATGAATGTAAACTGTAGCAGTGTTTCTCAATCCTGTTCCTCATGGGCCGGTGTCCTGCATGTTTTAGATGTTTCCCTGCTTCAGCACACCGTGATAAAAGTACCTGTGTCATCAACAGAGCTGGGCAGACCTTGACGACAAGCTAATTAGGACCATTAATTAGAATCAGGTGTGTTGGTGCAGGGAAACATCTAAAACATGCAGGACAGGGAACACGAGGACCAGGATTGAGAAGCGTCTCTAAAACTAATCCGTGAAACAATGTCTTTGTTTCTTAATTTTTATTAATACACTTCCCATACCTTGTCAGTAAATGTATCTTTTTTTTTTGTTTGCTCTCAACCCCCCCAAATGTTGAATATTTGTAGATAATTGATTATTTTGTTTCATTTGCCTTTTGTTGTAAACCCTACTGAATTTTGTTCAATAAAGTTTGTAAACCTCCAAGCGGGAGCTGTTGTTGCTGCCATATATGGTCAATTGGAGGCGTTTCTGAATGCAAATGACGGTAACCATGCACGAGCACGGCAGTTTAGAACAGGTGGGATTTATCATCATTGATGTGCGTACGACCAGCGTCCGCACGTTTGATAAATCCGGATTTTTTTGTACTTACACACATTCTAAATTTCACTCCTACGACAGAATTTAGGACCTTTTCTACGCACTGTTGATAAATGAGGGCCCAGGGCCGTATTACACGTTTGTGACGTCGCCTCTTCTTTTTTCTTCAAGCTGAAGCTGCAAGGAACAACACCGCCTGAGGCAAGGCTCGGCGCTCCTCAGCTGCTGAGCCACCGCGTTATTTTTTTACAAGAGAAAGAAAGCGAAGCGTGCACCATTCCCGGCGGCACTGCAGTACCGGGGCGATGCTTGGAGTGAACGGAGCTAGCTCCTTTTTCAACTCCCGCTGCCAAAAATCGGCTTAATATGTTGTCCTCATATAGAGGACATATCAGATATTAAACTGATAAGAACAGATACTACACTTGATCTTAGCCAAAAGGCCGAGAAGCGATAACTCCAAAGTGTTGCTTGACCGCAGCACCTTCCTGGCACGGCGTGCACTTGTGTCGGTTGCCTTTGTCCCAAACGCCTAGATGGCCGGCTCCCTTTGCAGCTCCGCCCTCTGACACGCACCTGTAGCAGGCTCACCTGAGGAAATGGTTGAAGTGGAAATGAAATAACAAAAAGGAAAGGAAAGAACTGAAGAACAAGACACAGACAGCAACATCGCAACATCAGCTTGCCCTGAGATTTCAGTGGGCAAACTCAGACTGACCTCTTGGTCACAGCTTTTTCTTTTGTACAGTCTCAAAAAAGCTCGGCCGTTAGACCGAGCCCCCAAAAATATGGTCAACTCATTGACGTTACTCTCCACGGAAGTCTTTAGTAAAAGGCGAAAGACTTGTGCGTTATGAAGAGAAACACGAGCAAGTACGGAAAAGAGCACGGGAGCGGCAGCCTAGGCACGTGAGCCGCGTCACTGTACTCCTGGTGAGCTCTACGGATCCCCGGGTCCACGCCTCTTCGGCCTGACATTGTCCTATTATCGAAGGCCTGGCCGGCCTCAGGCGCAGGACAGAGATTTGCTCCTCCCCCTTCGGTGGCACCACCAGGGCCGTATTACACGTTTGTGACGTCGCCTCTTCTTTTTTCTTCAAGCTGAAGCTGCAAGGAACAACACCGCCTGAGGCAAGGCTCGGCGCTCCTCAGCTGCTGAGCCACCGCGTTATTTTTTTACAAGAGAAAGAAAGCGAAGCGTGCACCATTCCCGGCGGCACTGCAGTACCGGGGCGATGCTTGGAGTGAACGGAGCTAGCTCCTTTTTCAACTCCCGCTGCCAAAAATCGGCTTAATATGTTGTCCTCATATAGAGGACATATCAGATATTAAACTGATAAGAACAGATACTACACTTGATCTTAGCCAAAAGGCCGAGAAGCGATAACTCCAAAGTGTTGCTTGACCGCAGCACCTTCCTGGCACGGCGTGCACTTGTGTCGGTTGCCTTTGTCCCAAACGCCTAGATGGCCGGCTCCCTTTGCAGCTCCGCCCTCTGACACGCACCTGTAGCAGGCTCACCTGAGGAAATGGTTGAAGTGGAAATGAAATAACAAAAAGGAAAGGAAAGAACTGAAGAACAAGACACAGACAGCAACATCGCAACATCAGCTTGCCCTGAGATTTCAGTGGGCAAACTCAGACTGACCTCTTGGTCACAGCTTTTTCTTTTGTACAGTCTCAAAAAAGCTCGGCCGTTAGACCGAGCCCCCAAAAATATGGTCAACTCATTGACGTTACTCTCCACGGAAGTCTTTAGTAAAAGGCGAAAGACTTGTGCGTTATGAAGAGAAACACGAGCAAGTACGGAAAAGAGCACGGGAGCGGCAACCTAGGCACGTGAGCCGCGCCACTGTACTCCTGGTGAGCTCTACGGATCCCCGGGTCCACGCCTCTTCGGCCTGACATTGTCCTATTATCGAAGGCCTGGCCGGCCTCAGGCGCAGGACAGAGATTTGCTCCTCCCCCTTCGGTGGCACCACCAGGGCCGTATTACACGTTTGTGACGTCGCCTCTTCTTTTTTCTTCAAGCTGAAGCTGCAAGGAACAACACCGCCTGAGGCAAGGCTCGGCGCTCCTCAGCTGCTGAGCCACCGCGTTATTTTTTTACAAGAGAAAGAAAGCGAAGCGTGCACCATTCCCGGCGGCACTGCAGTACCGGGGCGATGCTTGGAGTGAACGGAGCTAGCTCCTTTTTCAACTCCCGCTGCCAAAAATCGGCTTAATATGTTGTCCTCATATAGAGGACATATCAGATATTAAACTGATAAGAACAGATACTACACTTGATCTTAGCCAAAAGGCCGAGAAGCGATAACTCCAAAGTGTTGCTTGACCGCAGCACCTTCCTGGTACGGCGTGCACTTGTGTCGGTTGCCTTGGTCCCAAACGCCTAGATGGCCGGCTCCCTTTGCAGCTCCGCCCTCTGACACGCACCTGTAGCAGGCTCACCTGAGGAAATGGTTGAAGTGGAAATGAAATAACAAAAAGGAAAGGAAAGAACTGAAGAACAAGACACAGACAGCAACATCGCAACATCAGCTTGCCCTGAGATTTCAGTGGGCAAACTCAGACTGACCTCTTGGTCACAGCTTTTTCTTTTGTACAGTCTCAAAAAAGCTCGGCCGTTAGACCGAGCCCCCAAAAATATGGTCAACTCATTGACGTTACTCTCCACGGAAGTCTTTAGTAAAAGGCGAAAGACTTGTGCGTTATGAAGAGAAACACGAGCAAGTACGGAAAAGAGCACGGGAGCGGCAGCCTAGGCACGTGAGCCGCGTCACTGTACTCCTGGTGAGCTCTACGGATCCCCGGGTCCACGCCTCTTCGGCCTGACATTGTCCTATTATCGAAGGCCTGGCCGGCCTCAGGCGCAGGACAGAGATTTGCTCCTCCCCCTTCGGTGGCACCACCAGGGCCGTATTACACGTTTGTGACGTCGCCTCTTCTTTTTTCTTCAAGCTGAAGCTGCAAGGAACAACACCGCCTGAGGCAAGGCTCGGCGCTCCTCAGCTGCTGAGCCACCGCGTTATTTTTTTACAAGAGAAAGAAAGCGAAGCGTGCACCATTCCCGGCGGCACTGCAGTACCGGGGCGATGCTTGGAGTGAACGGAGCTAGCTCCTTTTTCAACTCCCGCTGCCAAAAATCGGCTTAATATGTTGTCCTCATATAGAGGACATATCAGATATTAAACTGATAAGAACAGATACTACACTTGATCTTAGCCAAAAGGCCGAGAAGCGATAACTCCAAAGTGTTGCTTGACCGCAGCACCTTCCTGGCACGGCGTGCACTTGTGTCGGTTGCCTTTGTCCCAAACGCCTAGATGGCCGGCTCCCTTTGCAGCTCCGCCCTCTGACACGCACCTGTAGCAGGCTCACCTGAGGAAATGGTTGAAGTGGAAATGAAATAACAAAAAGGAAAGGAAAGAACTGAAGAACAAGACACAGACAGCAACATCGCAACATCAGCTTGCCCTGAGATTTCAGTGGGCAAACTCAGACTGACCTCTTGGTCACAGCTTTTTCTTTTGTACAGTCTCAAAAAAGCTCGGCCGTTAGACCGAGCCCCCAAAAATATGGTCAACTCATTGACGTTACTCTCCACGGAAGTCTTTAGTAAAAGGCGAAAGACTTGTGCGTTATGAAGAGAAACACGAGCAAGTACGGAAAAGAGCACGGGAGCGGCAGCCTAGGCACGTGAGCCGCGTCACTGTACTCCTGGTGAGCTCTACGGATCCCCGGGTCCACGCCTCTTCGGCCTGACATTGTCCTATTATCGAAGGCCTGGCCGGCCTCAGGCGCAGGACAGAGATTTGCTCCTCCCCCTCCGGTGGCACCACCAGGGCCGTATTACACGTTTGTGACGTCGCCTCTTCTTTTTTCTTCAAGCTGAAGCTGCAAGGAACAACACCGCCTGAGGCAAGGCTCGGCGCTCCTCAGCTGCTGAGCCACCGCGTTATTTTTTTACAAGAGAAAGAAAGCGAAGCGTGCACCATTCCCGGCGGCACTGCAGTACCGGGGCGATGCTTGGAGTGAACGGAGCTAGCTCCTTTTTCAACTCCCGCTGCCAAAAATCGGCTTAATATGTTGTCCTCATATAGAGGACATATCAGATATTAAACTGATAAGAACAGATACTACACTTGATCTTAGCCAAAAGGCCGAGAAGCGATAACTCCAAAGTGTTGCTTGACCGCAGCACCTTCCTGGCACGGCGTGCACTTGTGTCGGTTGCCTTTGTCCCAAACGCCTAGATGGCCGGCTCCCTTTGCAGCTCCGCCCTCTGACACGCACCTGTAGCAGGCTCACCTGAGGAAATGGTTGAAGTGGAAATGAAATAACAAAAAGGAAAGGAAAGAACTGAAGAACAAGACACAGACAGCAACATCGCAACATCAGCTTGCCCTGAGATTTCAGTGGGCAAACTCAGACTGACCTCTTGGTCACAGCTTTTTCTTTTGTACAGTCTCAAAAAAGCTCGGCCGTTAGACCGAGCCCCCAAAAATATGGTCAACTCATTGACGTTACTCTCCACGGAAGTCTTTAGTAAAAGGCGAAAGACTTGTGCGTTATGAAGAGAAACACGAGCAAGTACGGAAAAGAGCACGGGAGCGGCAGCCTAGGCACGTGAGCCGCGTCACTGTACTCCTGGTGAGCTCTACGGATCCCCGGGTCCACGCCTCTTCGGCCTGACATTGTCCTATTATCGAAGGCCTGGCCGGCCTCAGGCGCAGGACAGAGATTTGCTCCTCCCCCTCCGGTGGCACCACCAGGGCCGTATTACACGTTTGTGACGTCGCCTCTTCTTTTTTCTTCAAGCTGAAGCTGCAAGGAACAACACCGCCTGAGGCAAGGCTCGGCGCTCCTCAGCTGCTGAGCCACCGCGTTATTTTTTTACAAGAGAAAGAAAGCGAAGCGTGCACCATTCCCGGCGGCACTGCAGTACCGGGGCGATGCTTGGAGTGAACGGAGCTAGCTCCTTTTTCAACTCCCGCTGCCAAAAATCGGCTTAATATGTTGTCCTCATATAGAGGACATATCAGATATTAAACTGATAAGAACAGATACTACACTTGATCTTAGCCAAAAGGCCGAGAAGCGATAACTCCAAAGTGTTGCTTGACCGCAGCACCTTCCTGGCACGGCGTGCACTTGTGTCGGTTGCCTTTGTCCCAAACGCCTAGATGGCCGGCTCCCTTTGCAGCTCCGCCCTCTGACACGCACCTGTAGCAGGCTCACCTGAGGAAATGGTTGAAGTGGAAATGAAATAACAAAAAGGAAAGGAAAGAACTGAAGAACAAGACACAGACAGCAACATCGCAACATCAGCTTGCCCTGAGATTTCAGTGGGCAAACTCAGACTGACCTCTTGGTCACAGCTTTTTCTTTTGTACAGTCTCAAAAAAGCTCGGCCGTTAGACCGAGCCCCCAAAAATATGGTCAACTCATTGACGTTACTCTCCACGGAAGTCTTTAGTAAAAGGCGAAAGACTTGTGCGTTATGAAGAGAAACACGAGCAAGTACGGAAAAGAGCACGGGAGCGGCAGCCTAGGCACGTGAGCCGCGTCACTGTACTCCTGGTGAGCTCTACGGATCCCCGGGTCCACGCCTCTTCGGCCTGACATTGTCCTATTATCGAAGGCCTGGCCGGCCTCAGGCGCAGGACAGAGATTTGCTCCTCCCCCTTCGGTGGCACCACCAGGGCCGTATTACACGTTTGTGACGTCGCCTCTTCTTTTTTCTTCAAGCTGAAGCTGCAAGGAACAACACCGCCTGAGGCAAGGCTCGGCGCTCCTCAGCTGCTGAGCCACCGCGTTATTTTTTTACAAGAGAAAGAAAGCGAAGCGTGCACCATTCCCGGCGGCACTGCAGTACCGGGGCGATGCTTGGAGTGAACGGAGCTAGCTCCTTTTTCAACTCCCGCTGCCAAAAATCGGCTTAATATGTTGTCCTCATATAGAGGACATATCAGATATTAAACTGATAAGAACAGATACTACACTTGATCTTAGCCAAAAGGCCGAGAAGCGATAACTCCAAAGTGTTGCTTGACCGCAGCGCCTTCCTGGCACGGCGTGCACTTGTGTCGGTTGCCTTTGTCCCAAATGCCTAGATGGCCGGCTCCCTTTGCAGCTCCGCCCTCTGACACGCACCTGTAGCAGGCTCACCTGAGGAAATGGTTGAAGTGGAAATGAAATAACAAAAAGGAAAGGAAAGAACAAGACACAGACAGCAACATCAGCTTGCCCTGAGATTTCAGTGGGCAAACTCAGACTGACCTCTTGGTCACAGCTTTTTCTTTTGCACAGTTTCAAAAAAGCTCGGCCGTTACACCGAGCCCCCAAAAATATGGTCAACTCATTGACGTTACTCTCCACGGAAGTCTTTAGTAAAAGGCGAAAGACTTGTGCGTTATGAAGAGAAACACGAGCAAGTACGGAAAAGTGCACGGGAGCGGCAGCCTAGGCACGTGAGCCGCGTCACTGTACTCCTGGTGAGCTCTACGGATCCCCGGGGCCACGCCTCTTCGGCCTGACATCGTCCTATTATCGAAGGCCTGGCCGGCCTCAGGCGCAGGACAGGGATTTGCTCCTCCCCCTTCGGTGGCACCACCAGGGCCGTATTACACGTTTGTGACGTCGCCTCTTCTTTTTCTTCAAGCTGAAGCTGCAAGGAGACAACACCGCCTGAGGCAAGGCTCGGTGCTCCTCAGCTGCTGAGCCACTGCGTTACTTTATTATTTTTTTACAAGAGAAAGAAAGCGAAGCGTGCACCATTCCCGGCGGCACTGCAGTACCGGGGCGATGCTTGGAGTGAACGGAGCTAGCTCCTTTTTCAACTCCCGCTGCCAAAAATCGGCTTAATATGTTGTCCTCATATAGAGGACATATCAGATATTAAACTGATAAGAACAGATACTACACTTGATCTTAGCCAAAAGGCCGAGAAGCGATAACTCCAAAGTGTTGCTTGACCGCAGCGCCTTCCTGGCACGGCGTGCACTTGTGTCGGTTGCCTTTGTCCCAAACGCCTAGATGGCCGGCTCCCTTTGCAGCTCCGCCCTCTGACACGCACCTGTAGCAGGCTCACCTGAGGAAATGGTTGAAGTGGAAATGAAATAACAAAAAGGAAAGGAAAGAACAAGACACAGACAGCAACATCAGCTTGCCCTGAGATTTCAGTGGGCAAACTCAGACTGACCTCTTGGTCACAGCTTTTTCTTTTGCACAGTTTCAAAAAAGCTCGGCCGTTACACCGAGCCCCCAAAAATATGGTCAACTCATTGACGTTACTCTCCACGGAAGTCTTTAGTAAAAGGCGAAAGACTTGTGCGTTATGAAGAGAAACACGAGCAAGTACGGAAAAGTGCACGGGAGCGGCAGCCTAGGCACGTGAGCCGCGTCACTGTACTCCTGGTGAGCTCTACGGATCCCCGGGGCCACGCCTCTTCGGCCTGACATCGTCCTATTATCGAAGGCCTGGCCGGCCTCAGGCGCAGGACAGGGATTTGCTCCTCCCCCTTCGGTGGCACCACCAGGGCCGTATTACACGTTTGTGACGTCGCCTCTTCTTTTTCTTCAAGCTGAAGCTGCAAGGAACAACACCGCCTGAGGCAAGGCTCGGTGCTCCTCAGCTGCTGAGCCACTGCGTTACTTTATTATTTTTTTACAAGAGAAAGAAAGCGAAGCGTGCACCATTCCCGGCGGCACTGCAGTACCGGGGCGATGCTTGGAGTGAACGGAGCTAGCTCCTTTTTCAACTCCCGCTGCCAAAAATCGGCTTAATATGTTGTCCTCATATAGAGGACATATCAGATATTAAACTGATAAGAACAGATTTTTTCTTTCGAAAAGATTTATTGATACTGGATCATTGGATCATCACAACATAAGCTTCCAATATTAACATTACAATTTTACAACTTACATATCACTATTACATGCAACAATTTAATAAATAAGTGACCTTAAAACCTGTTTTTTTAAACAATTGTAAATGGTAAAAGATAAAATCAACATTTCCTTGTGTAAAAGGCTTATGTTCCAGTGTAAGTGATTGCGTTCAATGTCCATGTTCAGTAAAAAGGAGTGCATTAAATAAAATTTGTCCAATTCCCTCGTTGTACAGAAGCGGGGTGAGTCCCTACCAAGGATGACTCATTCCGCCACCCCAAACAGTAGCTCTCTCGGTTCCTGTCACAGTGCTCAGAGGGGATCCCCCCCTGCTGCTCCTTCCCACCAGCCTCGCCCGGAGAGCCAGGCCGTTGCTGCTTTGACCTCTCTGTGTGTTGCTCCGGCTCCTTCGTCCGAATGGGCACAGAGGCGATGCTTCTTTGTGGCTGTATCCTAGGCCTACCGCCTGCAGCACCGGCCAGTTGGACCGTTGCTGCGGCCATCTGGAGTACAGCCACGGGGGTATCTGCTTGTGCTTTCTTACCAGCAAGTTCCTGGAGGTCCACATAGCGTCTTTGCTGGCGGTCAGGGCGAGCCACTGTTTGGCAAAGTATTTTCCTTTCAGGTTAACCCTCTGGCTCACCCCATACAGCACTAGCTGTGCTGTTAGGACCTCCCTTGCTGGTAAGTACGGGAATTACAAGGAGCCGGCCATTGCCCACTGGTCTACGGCAGCGCTGCACTCCCAGAACAGGTGCCTCACCAACTCAGGTGCGCTACAACCTTGTCGGGGGCAGATGGAGATCGCCGACATTCCTCGGGAGTGCATGACGACCTGACCGGGAGGATCTCATGAGCCATCATCGATGACAGGTCCCGGAGTCTGTTTGGGAGGGCGGAACGGTCCACATTGCGCCAAACTGTGGAGGACTCACCAAATGTGAGCCGCCGCACTGGACACACTGGTTTCCGCTCCTGCACAAACGAGGTCAGACAGCGGTGGTTAGATAAAATATGTAACACTCTGGGGTCTAACTCTCGATTTCCATTTCTAAACTTGATTGTTAAAATGAGAGTCATGAGTATGGTTTTTAAAAAAAAAAGCAACAGGTATGAAGTTTTAAAAGACTAAAACTGTCATTTAACACATTATAAAAAAACGTAAGAGGAATCGTTATCCAATTTCATGTGAATTGAGCTCCTCCTTCACTTCTATGGGTGAGAAGTGCAGGGGTCGAGCTCGATTCCCCACTCGGACTCTGGGCGTTGGCCTCTGCTGTAAGGTACAGTTAAGTTTTGTGTCCCTAGGGGTTGATTGCAGAGCTAATGTTAAAAAGGAGACCTCATTTGGGGAATTGCGGGGGAAAACTCTGGGTTCCTCCACAAATGAATTGTCTGAGGATATCCCAGCTTTTCCCCTCTTCTCTGAAACAATTGGCGAATCAGAGGACAATTCTGATGCAGGCCTCTTGGTTTGCTGGGCCCCGGGGAGGGAGGCATCATCGCTATCATCCTGTGGTTGGACTTCTCCACATTCTGAACTAGCTCCGCCCTCTGCCTGCATCACATCATCTTCCTCGGAACTCTCCATTGGTGTGAGTGTTGCAGGCCCCTCCCCTGCTCCCGCCTCACCTGATCCCTCTCCTCCAATCACAGGATTTGGCGGGAGATTTGAATTTTCCTGCCCAGCTTCTTCAATTAGCTCAATTACCGGTTCCTGTCGTCCGTTTTGTTTGTCCTTTTCTGCGTCCTTTCCCTTCGCAGCTTTCAGTTTGTTGGCAAAAGATTTTGGGCAATCTCTGAAGAGGTGGTTTGTCTCCCCACAAAGATTGCACTTTCTGCCATTGGTGCACTCCTCAAAGGTGTGCCCAATTTCTCTGCATTTCCCACATACTACCTGCTTACACGCTTCTGCAAGATGCCCATGCTCGCCACACTTGCGGCAAAGCTTGGGCTGACCCTGATAGTGAATATAGCCCCTGTTGTTACCCAGAACTATCACTGATGGCAGATGTTTCAGGCCTTGAAAGCCCTGGGGGTCTTGCCATTGTTGGATGGGGACCCTCCAGGCACAGTTCCAAATGCCATCTTCATCTCTCACTTTGATAGCCTGGCTTTTAACAGTGCAATATCTCCCCAACCATAAACAAATGTCATCTGCATTGACAGTTTCATTGAACATTCTGACAATAACCGTTTTCAAGGTATTGTCAGTCAGTTTCTCAACTTCAAATGCATCAAACTGGGGTTTCACATTTTCAAAGCGTGTCCAAAACTCTTTTAGTAGCATGGCAGTACGGAAACTAAGGTCAAAGCCTTTGTTAAAGGGTAGGGTCAAAATGCAATTTAACTGTTCCGGGCTAAAACCCAAGGCTTTCTGGACAAGTCTCCTGGAGAAGTCTAACCTCGACATCTCCAGGAGCTTTCCATCCACAACCTTAAGGTTGAATCGGACACTGTGGTGCCTCCGCATGCCGGCATGGCTAGCCGACATGGTGGAGGCACCACCTGTGAAAAGGCTCAAAAGAACTAAAACCTTTAAAAAGCAATAAAAGCCCTAAAACCGTAATACTAAAACAAATAGACAATAAAATATACAATAAGTGAAGGAACAACACTTACCTTACATCACGACAATGATTTCCTGGCTGTGAAGATCTAGCAACTATACTCAGTTGAAGCACTTCACATAAGGAAAAAAAAAAGAGAATAGTCTCCCCAAAGAAAGAAGGAACCAATGCCACAACAGGCAAGGATTCCCACTAACAGAAGGAGGCGATCGCAGTCTTAGCCAAAAGGCCGAGAAGCGATAACTCCAAAGTGTTGCTTGACCGCAGCGCCTTCCTGGCACGGCGTGCACTTGTGTCGGTTGCCTTTGTCCCAAACGCCTAGATGGCCGGCTCCCTTTGCAGCTCCGCCCTCTGACACGCACCTGTAGCAGGCTCACCTGAGGAAATGGTTGAAGTGGAAATGAAATAACAAAAAGGAAAGGAAAGAACAAGACACAGACAGCAACATCAGCTTGCCCTGAGATTTCAGTGGGCAAACTCAGACTGACCTCTTGGTCACAGCTTTTTCTTTTGCACAGTTTCAAAAAAGCTCGGCCGTTAGACCGAGCCCCCAAAAATATGGTCAACTCATTGACGTTACTCTCCACGGAAGTCTTTAGTAAAAGGCGAAAGACTTGTGCGTTATGAAGAGAAACACGAGCAAGTACGGAAAAGTGCACGGGAGCGGCAGCCTAGGCACGTGAGCCGCGTCACTGTACTCCTGGTGAGCTCTACGGATCCCCGGGGCCACGCCTCTTCGGCCTGACATCGTCCTATTATCGAAGGCCTGGCCGGCCTCAGGCGCAGGACAGGGATTTGCTCCTCCCCCTTCGGTGGCACCACCAGGGCCGTATTACACGTTTGTGACGTCGCCTCTTCTTTTTCTTCAAGCTGAAGCTGCAAGGAACAACACCGCCTGAGGCAAGGCTCGGTGCTCCTCAGCTGCTGAGCCACTGCGTTACTTTATTATTTTTTTACAAGAGAAAGAAAGCGAAGCGTGCACCATTCCCGGCGGCACTGCAGTACCGGGGCGATGCTTGGAGTGAACGGAGCTAGCTCCTTTTTCAACTCCCGCTGCCAAAAATCGGCATAATATGTTGTCCTCATATAGAGGACATATCAGATATTAAACTGATAAGAACAGATACTACACTTGATCTTAGCCAAAAGGCCGAGAAGCGATAACTCCAAAGTGTTGCTTGACCGCAGCGCCTTCCTGGCACGGCGTGCACTTGTGTCGGTTGCCTTTGTCCCAAACGCCTAGATGGCCGGCTCCCTTTGCAGCTCCGCCCTCTGACACGCACCTGTAGCAGGCTCACCTGAGGAAATGGTTGAAGTGGAAATGAAATAACAAAAAGGAAAGGAAAGAACAAGACACAGACAGCAACATCAGCTTGCCCTGAGATTTCAGTGGGCAAACTCAGACTGACTTCTTGGTCACAGCTTTTTCTTTTGCACAGTTTCAAAAAAGCTCGGCCGTTAGACCGAGCCCCCAAAAATATGGTCAACTCATTGACGTTACTCTCCACGGAAGTCTTTAGTAAAAGGCGAAAGACTTGTGCGTTATGAAGAGAAACACGAGCAAGTACGGAAAAGTGCACGGGAGCGGCAGCCTAGGCACGTGAGCCGCGTCACTGTACTCCTGGTGAGCTCTACGGATCCCCGGGGCCACGCCTCTTCGGCCTGACATCGTCCTATTATCGAAGGCCTGGCCGGCCTCAGGCGCAGGACAGGGATTTGCTCCTCCCCCTTCGGTGGCACCACCAGGGCCGTATTACACGTTTGTGACGTCGCCTCTTCTTTTTCTTCAAGCTGAAGCTGCAAGGAACAACACCGCCTGAGGCAAGGCTCGGTGCTCCTCAGCTGCTGAGCCACTGCGTTATTTGATTATTTTTTTACAAGAGAAAGAAAGCGAAGCGTGCACCATTCCCGGCGGCACTGCAGTACCGGGGCGATGCTTGGAGTGAACGGAGCTAGCTCCTTTTTCAACTCCCGCTGCCAAAAATCGGCATAATATGTTGTCCTCATATAGAGGACATATCAGATATTAAACTGATAAGAACAGATACTACACTTGATCTTAGCCAAAAGGCCGAGAAGCGATAACTCCAAAGTGTTGCTTGACCGCAGCGCCTTCCTGGCACGGCGTGCACTTGTGTCGGTTGCCTTTGTCCCAAACGCCTAGATGGCCGGCTCCCTTTGCAGCTCCGCCCTCTGACACGCACCTGTAGCAGGCTCACCTGAGGAAATGGTTGAAGTGGAAATGAAATAACAAAAAGGAAAGGAAAGAACAAGACACAGACAGCAACATCAGCTTGCCCTGAGATTTCAGTGGGCAAACTCAGACTGACCTCTTGGTCACAGCTTTTTCTTTTGCATAGTTTCAAAAAAGCTCGGCCGTTAGACCGAGCCCCCAAAAATATGGTCAACTCATTGACGTTACTCTCCACGGAAGTCTTAAGTAAAAGGCGAAAGACTTGTGCGTTATGAAGAGAAACACGAGCAAGTACGGAAAAGTGCACGGGAGCGGCAGCCTAGGCACGTGAGCCGCGTCACTGTACTCCTGGTGAGCTCTACGGATCCCCGGGGCCACGCCTCTTCGGCCTGACATCGTCCTATTATCGAAGGCCTGGCCGGCCTCAGGCGCAGGACAGGGATTTGCTCCTCCCCCTTCGGTGGCACCACCAGGGCCGTATTACACGTTTGTGACGTCGCCTCTTCTTTTTCTTCAAGCTGAAGCTGCAAGGAACAACACCGCCTGAGGCAAGGCTCGGTGCTCCTCAGCTGCTGAGCCACTGCGTTACTTTATTATTTTTTTACAAGAGAAAGAAAGCGAAGCGTGCACCATTCCCGGCGGCACTGCAGTACCGGGGCGATGCTTGGAGTGAACGGAGCTAGCTCCTTTTTCAACTCCCGCTGCCAAAAATCGGCTTAATATGTTGTCCTCATATAGAGGACATATCAGATATTAAACTGATAAGAACAGATTTTTTTCTTTCGAAAAGATTTATTGATACTGGATCATTGGATCATCACAACATAAGCTTCCAATATTAACATTACAATTTTACAACTTACATATCACTATTACATGCAACAATTTAATAAATGAGTGACCTTAAAACCTGTTTTTCAAACAATTGTAAATGGTAAAAAGGATAAAAATCAACATTTCCTTGTGTAAAAGGCTTATGTTCCAGTGTGAGTGACTGCGTTCAATGTCCATGTTCAGTAAAAAGGAGTGCATTAAATAAAATGTGTCCAATTCCCTCGTTGTACAGAAGCGGGGTGAGTCCCTACCAAGGATGACTCATTCCGCCGCCCCAAACAGTAGCTCTCTCGGGTTCCTGTCCCAGTGCTCAGAGGGGATCCCCCCCTGCTGCTCCTTCCCACCAGCCTCGCCCGGAGAGCCAGGCCGTTGCTGCTTTGACCTTTCTGTGTGTTGCTCCGGCTCCTTCGTCCGAATGGGCACAGAGGCGATGCTTCTTTGTGGCTGTATCCTAGGCCTACCGCCTGCAGCACCGGCCAGTTGGACCATTGCTGCGGCCATCTGGAGTACAGCCACGGGGGAATCTGCTTGTGCTTTCTTACCAGCAAGTTCCTGGAGGTCCACATAGCGTCTTTGCTGGCGGTCAGGGCGAGCCACTGTTTGGCAAAGTATTTTCCTTTCAGGTTAACCCTCTGGCTCACCCCATACAGCACTAGCTGTGTTGTTAGGACCTCCCTTGCTGGTAAGTACGGGAATTACAAGGAGCCGGCCATTGCCCACTGGTCTACGGCAGCGCTGCACTCCCAGAACAGGTGCCTCACCAACTCAGGTGCGCTACAACCTTGTCGGGGGCAGTTGGAGATCGCCGACATTCCTCGGGAGTGCATAACGACCTGACCGGGAGGATCTCATGAGCCATCATCGATGACAGGTCCCGGAGTCTGTTTGGGAGGGTGGAACAGTCCACATTGCGCCAAACTATGGAGGGCTCACCAAATGTGAGCCGCCGCACTGGACACACTGGTTTCCGCTCCTGCACAGACGAGGTCAGACAGCGGTGGTTAGATAAAATATGTAACACTCTGGGCTCTAACTGTCGATTTCCATTTCTAAACTTGATTGTTAAAATGAGTGTCATAAGTGTAGTTTAAAAAAAAACAAAGCAACAGGTATGAAGTTTTAAAAGACTAAAACTGTCATTTAACACATTATAAAAAAAACGTAAGAGGAATCGTTATCCAATTTCATGTGAATTGAGCTCCTCCTTCACTTCTATGGGTGAGAAGTGCAGGGGTCGAGCTCGATTCCCCACTCGGACTCTGGGCGTTGGCCTCTGCTGTAAGGTACAGTTAAGTTTTGTGTCCCTAGGGGTTGATTGCAGAGCTAATGTTAAAAAGGAGACCTCATTTGGGGAATTGGGGGGGAAAACTCTGGGCTCCTCCACAAATGAATTGTCTGAGGATATCCCAGCTTTTCCCCTCTTCTCTGAAACAATTGGCGAATCAGAGGACAATTCTGATGCAGGCCTCTTGGTTTGCTGGGCCCCGGGGAGGGAGGCATCATCGCTATCATCCTGTGGTTGGACTTCTCCACATTCTGAACTAGCTCCGCCCTCTGCCTGCATCACATCATCTTCCTCGGAACTCTCCATTGGTGTGAGTGTTGCAGGCCCCTCCCCTGCTCCCGCCTCACCTGATCCCTCTCCTCCAATCACAGGATTTGGCGGGAGATTTGAATTTTCCTGCCCAGCTTCTTCAATTAGCTCAATTACCGGTTCCTCTCGTCCGTTTTGTTTGTCCTTTTCTGCGTCCTTTCCCTTCGCAGCTTTCAGTTTGTTGGCAAAAGATTTTGGGCAATCTCTGAAGAGGTGGTTTGTCTCCCCACAAAGATTGCACTTTCTGCCATTGGTGCACTCCTCAAAGGTGTGCCCAATTTCTCTGCATTTCCCACATACTACCTGCTTACACGCTTCTGCAAGATGCCCATGCTCGCCACACTTGCGGCAAAGCTTGGGCTGACCCTGATAGTGAATATAGCCCCTGTTGTTACCCAGAACTATCACTGATGGCAGATGTTTCAGGCCTTGAAAGCCCTGGGGGTCTTGCCATTGTTGGATGGGGACCCTCCAGGCACAGTTCCAAATGCCATCTTCATCTCTCACTTTGATAGCCTGGCTTTTAACAGTGCAATATCTCCCCAACCATAAACAAATGTCATCTGCATTGACAGTTTCATTGAACATTCTGACAATAACCGTTTTCAAGGTATTGTCAGTCAGTTTCTCAACTTCAAATGCATCAAACTGGGGTTTCACATTTTCAAAGCGTGTCCAAAACTCTTTTAGTAGCATGGCAGTACGGAAACTAAGGTCAAAGCCTTTGTTAAAGGGTAGGGTCAAAATGCAATTTAACTGTTCCGGGCTAAAACCCAAGGCTTTCTGGACAAGTCTCCTGGAGAAGTCTAACCTCGACATCTCCAGGAGCTTTCCATCCACAACCTTAAGGTTGAATCGGACACTGTGGTGCCTCCGCATGCCGGCATGGCTAGCCGACATGGTGGAGGCACCACCTGTGAAAAGGCTCAAAAGAACTAAAACCTTTAAAAAGCAATAAAAGCCCTAAAACCGTAATACTAAAACAAATAGACAATAAAATATACAATAAGTGAAGGAACAACACTTACCTTACATCACGACAATGATTTCCTGGCTGTGAAGATCTAGCAACTATACTCAGTTGAAGCACTTCACATAAGGAAAAAAAAAAGAGAATAGTCTCCCCAAAGAAAGAAGGAACCAATGCCACAACAGGCAAGGATTCCCACTAACAGAAGGAGGCGATCGCAGTCTTAGCCAAAAGGCCGAGAAGCGATAACTCCAAAGTGTTGCTTGACCGCAGCGCCTTCCTGGCACGGCGTGCACTTGTGTCGGTTGCCTTTGTCCCAAACGCCTAGATGGCCGGCTCCCTTTGCAGCTCCGCCCTCTGACACGCACCTGTAGCAGGCTCACCTGAGGAAATGGTTGAAGTGGAAATGAAATAACAAAAAGGAAAGGAAAGAACAAGACACAGACAGCAACATCAGCTTGCCCTGAGATTTCAGTGGGCAAACTCAGACTGACCTCTTGGTCACAGCTTTTTCTTTTGCACAGTTTCAAAAAAGCTCGGCCGTTAGACCGAGCCCCCAAAAATATGGTCAACTCATTGACGTTACTCTCCACGGAAGTCTTTAGTAAAAGGCGAAAGACTTGTGCGTTATGAAGAGAAACACGAGCAAGTACGGAAAAGTGCACGGGAGCGGCAGCCTAGGCACGTGAGCCGCGTCACTGTACTCCTGGTGAGCTCTACGGATCCCCGGGGCCACGCCTCTTCGGCCTGACATCGTCCTATTATCGAAGGCCTGGCCGGCCTCAGGCGCAGGACAGGGATTTGCTCCTCCCCCTTCGGTGGCACCACCAGGGCCGTATTACACGTTTGTGACGTCGCCTCTTCTTTTTCTTCAAGCTGAAGCTGCAAGGAACAACACCGCCTGAGGCAAGGCTCGGTGCTCCTCAGCTGCTGAGCCACTGCGTTACTTTATTATTTTTTTACAAGAGAAAGAAAGCGAAGCGTGCACCATTCCCGGCGGCACTGCAGTACCGGGGCGATGCTTGGAGTGAACGGAGCTAGCTCCTTTTTCAACTCCCGCTGCCAAAAATCGGCATAATATGTTGTCCTCATATAGAGGACATATCAGATATTAAACTGATAAGAACAGATACTACACTTGATCTTAGCCAAAAGGCCGAGAAGCGATAACTCCAAAGTGTTGCTTGACCGCAGCGCCTTCCTGGCACGGCGTGCACTTGTGTCGGTTGCCTTTGTCCCAAACGCCTAGATGGCCGGCTCCCTTTGCAGCTCCGCCCTCTGACACGCACCTGTAGCAGGCTCACCTGAGGAAATGGTTGAAGTGGAAATGAAATAACAAAAAGGAAAGGAAAGAACAAGACACAGACAGCAACATCAGCTTGCCCTGAGATTTCAGTGGGCAAACTCAGACTGACTTCTTGGTCACAGCTTTTTCTTTTGCACAGTTTCAAAAAAGCTCGGCCGTTAGACCGAGCCCCCAAAAATATGGTCAACTCATTGACGTTACTCTCCACGGAAGTCTTTAGTAAAAGGCGAAAGACTTGTGCGTTATGAAGAGAAACACGAGCAAGTACGGAAAAGTGCACGGGAGCGGCAGCCTAGGCACGTGAGCCGCGTCACTGTACTCCTGGTGAGCTCTACGGATCCCCGGGGCCACGCCTCTTCGGCCTGACATCGTCCTATTATCGAAGGCCTGGCCGGCCTCAGGCGCAGGACAGGGATTTGCTCCTCCCCCTTCGGTGGCACCACCAGGGCCGTATTACACGTTTGTGACGTCGCCTCTTCTTTTTCTTCAAGCTGAAGCTGCAAGGAACAACACCGCCTGAGGCAAGGCTCGGTGCTCCTCAGCTGCTGAGCCACTGCGTTATTTGATTATTTTTTTACAAGAGAAAGAAAGCGAAGCGTGCACCATTCCCGGCGGCACTGCAGTACCGGGGCGATGCTTGGAGTGAACGGAGCTAGCTCCTTTTTCAACTCCCGCTGCCAAAAATCGGCATAATATGTTGTCCTCATATAGAGGACATATCAGATATTAAACTGATAAGAACAGATACTACACTTGATCTTAGCCAAAAGGCCGAGAAGCGATAACTCCAAAGTGTTGCTTGACCGCAGCGCCTTCCTGGCACGGCGTGCACTTGTGTCGGTTGCCTTTGTCCCAAACGCCTAGATGGCCGGCTCCCTTTGCAGCTCCGCCCTCTGACACGCACCTGTAGCAGGCTCACCTGAGGAAATGGTTGAAGTGGAAATGAAATAACAAAAAGGAAAGGAAAGAACAAGACACAGGCCGTTTTCGAATTCGCATACTGTACTACAAGTATACACTGATTTGGCCAAAGTGTAGTAAGTAGTATGCTGTATGTGAACAGAAGGAAATCTGCAGTGTGCGAAAAATACCCGGATGTTGTACTGATCTGGAAAAAAATCCGCAGCATGCTTCAGACAGCCTACCTCGCTTACAATATCCCAGAATGCAATGCGGCCTCGGCCGGGCAGCGCTTTTTTCTTTTTTTTCTCAAAGCTTTATTGAGAAAACAGCTGCAATCGGACAGTGATGTGATGTGAAGGCAGAAAGGACTAGTTACACCGTGGAGAGGGAGAAGGAGGAATATAAATGTAAGTAACTTTAATATATAACCTTTTTAATTCAATTTAGTGTAAGGACAACGATTAAAAATTGTGGGTTTTTAATAGTATGTTAGGTTTTTGTTAGTTATCTTAGCATGCTTGCTACGTAAATAAAAGTGAACTAAGTGTTATGACAACGTTATATATCGGTAGTTCGTTGTATTTTCATGAAATAACTACTTTTCATTGCTGTGTTTTGACAGAGAATTTGTCCGGGAGCTGAAATAAATAGATGCAGAGAGAGGGTTTGGACAAGGAGGAGAAGATGGAGAGAGAGCTACTCGACAGAGAGGAGAAGATAAATAAAATAAAATTAACTTCAATAGACTGATATGTTCATTTCAATACATTTATTAAAATCCATTTCCATCCCTTATGTCATTTCATCAATGAATTTGATTTTACTGCTATTTCAACATTTAAGATAAGATAATCCTTTATTAGTCCCACATCGGGGAAATTTGCAAAATATAGCCCGACTGGAATCGAACCCCCGTTCACTGTACGAAAGTCGCTAATCAACCCATTGAGCTATAAGATATACGGCTCTGTTCTGTCTGTGGTATATTTATATCGATCTAGTAACAACACGAAGCTTCACTTTATATTCAGACAAACTAACGTGACAGCTACAACTGTTAGATTTAATCTATTAAACCAACATTTATTTCCTAAATTATTTATTTCAGCCGGCGACAATTCTCCACAGGGCTGCAGGTTTCTCCCCGGGACGAGGCCGTGGGTTGACCCGGCGATCGCGTCAGTTCTCCGGCCGTGAGCTGCTGATGCGGCCGGACCGGCGGCTCTTCTGATCCCCGAAACATCGGCTCAAATTTCCACGCCTTACTTTTACGCCTGAATGTTAAAAGATGTTAAAACGTAATAAAGTGGCATATTAACAGCGCTACAGCTGGAATTACAACAGCTTCTAGTCCAGTGTTTCTCAATCCTGGTCCTCCTGCATGTTTTAGATGTTTCCCTGCTTCAGCGCACCGTGATAAAAGTACGTGTGTCATCAACAGAGTTGTGCAGACCTTGGTGACAGCTAATTAGGACCTTTAATTAGAATCAGGTGTGTTGGTGCAGGGAAACATCTAAAACATGCAGGACAGGGAACACGAGGACCAGGATTGAGAAACACTCTAGTCTGCTTTTAAATCTCATCTTTCGCCGACGTTTTGGTGCGAGATGCATTCTGGGATACACTGTAGCACACTGCTGTGTGAACGGTCTGCTGGAGCAGCGTACTGAATCCTTCATTCAGTAGGCAGTATTCAGTGCATACTTTGCAGTATGTAGCATATAGTGCGGTAGTGTCTGAATTCGAAAACGGCCACAGACAGCAACATCAGCTTGCCCTGAGATTTCAGTGGGCAAACTCAGACTGACCTCTTGGTCACAGCTTTTTCTTTTGCACAGTTTCAAAAAAGCTCGGCCGTTAGACCGAGCCCCCAAAAATATGGTCAACTCATTGACGTTACTCTCCACGGAAGTCTTTAGTAAAAGGCGAAAGACTTGTGCGTTATGAAGAGAAACACGAGCAAGTACGGAAAAGTGCACGGGAGCGGCAGCCTAGGCACGTGAGCCGCGTCACTGTACTCCTGGTGAGCTCTACGGATCCCCGGGGCCACGCCTCTTCGGCCTGACATCGTCCTATTATCGAAGGCCTGGCCGGCCTCAGGCGCAGGACAGGGATTTGCTCCTCCCCCTTCGGTGGCACCACCAGGGCCGTATTACACGTTTGTGACGTCGCCTCTTCTTTTTCTTCAAGCTGAAGCTGCAAGGAACAACACCGCCTGAGGCAAGGCTCGGTGCTCCTCAGCTGCTGAGCCACTGCGTTACTTTATTATTTTTTTACAAGAGAAAGAAAGCGAAGCGTGCACCATTCCCGGCGGCACTGCAGTACCGGGGCGATGCTTGGAGTGAACGGAGCTAGCTCCTTTTTCAACTCCCGCTGCCAAAAATCGGCATAATATGTTGTCCTCATATAGAGGACATATCAGATATTAAACTGATAAGAACAGATACTACACTTGATCTTAGCCAAAAGGCCGAGAAGCGATAACTCCAAAGTGTTGCTTGACCGCAGCGCCTTCCTGGCACGGCGTGCACTTGTGTCGGTTGCCTTTGTCCCAAACGCCTAGATGGCCGGCTCCCTTTGCAGCTCCGCCCTCTGACACGCACCTGTAGCAGGCTCACCTGAGGAAATGGTTGAAGTGGAAATGAAATAACAAAAAGGAAAGGAAAGAACAAGACACAGACAGCAACATCAGCTTGCCCTGAGATTTCAGTGGGCAAACTCAGACTGACCTCTTGGTCACAGCTTTTTCTTTTGCATAGTTTCAAAAAAGCTCGGCCGTTAGACCGAGCCCCCAAAAATATGGTCAACTCATTGACGTTACTCTCCACGGAAGTCTTTAGTAAAAGGCGAAAGACTTGTGCGTTATGAAGAGAAACACGAGCAAGTACGGAAAAGTGCACGGGAGCGGCAGCCTAGGCACGTGAGCCGCGTCACTGTACTCCTGGTGAGCTCTACGGATCCCCGGGGCCACGCCTCTTCGGCCTGACATCGTCCTATTATCGAAGGCCTGGCCGGCCTCAGGCGCAGGACAGGGATTTGCTCCTCCCCCTTCGGTGGCACCACCAGGGCCGTATTACACGTTTGTGACGTCGCCTCTTCTTTTTCTTCAAGCTGAAGCTGCAAGGAACAACACCGCCTGAGGCAAGGCTCGGTGCTCCTCAGCTGCTGAGCCACTGCGTTACTTTATTATTTTTTTACAAGAGAAAGAAAGCGAAGCGTGCACCATTCCCGGCGGCACTGCAGTACCGGGGCGATGCTTGGAGTGAACGGAGCTAGCTCCTTTTTCAACTCCCGCTGCCAAAAATCGGCTTAATATGTTGTCCTCATATAGAGGACATATCAGATATTAAACTGATAAGAACAGATACTACACTTGATCTTAGCCAAAAGGCCGAGAAGCGATAACTCCAAAGTGTTGCTTGACCGCAGCGCCTTCCTGGCACGGCGTGCACTTGTGTCGGTTGCCTTTGTCCCAAACGCCTAGATGGCCGGCTCCCTTTGCAGCTCCGCCCTCTGACACGCACCTGTAGCAGGCTCACCTGAGGAAATGGTTGAAGTGGAAATGAAATAACAAAAAGGAAAGGAAAGAACAAGACACAGACAGCAACATCAGCTTGCCCTGAGATTTCAGTGGGCAAACTCAGACTGACCTCTTGGTCAAAGCTTTTTCTTTTGCACAGTTTCAAAAAAGCTCGGCCGTTAGACCGAGCCCCCAAAAATATGGTCAACTCATTGACGTTACTCTCCACGGAAGTCTTTAGTAAAAGGCGAAAGACTTGTGCGTTATGAAGAGAAACACGAGCAAGTACGGAAAAGTGCACGGGAGCGGCAGCCTAGGCACGTGAGCCGCGTCACTGTACTCCTGGTGAGCTCTACGGATCCCCGGGGCCACGCCTCTTCGGCCTGACATCGTCCTATTATCGAAGGCCTGGCCGGCCTCAGGCGCAGGACAGGGATTTGCTCCTCCCCCTTCGGTGGCACCACCAGGGCCGTATTACACGTTTGTGACGTCGCCTCTTCTTTTTCTTCAAGCTGAAGCTGCAAGGAACAACACCGCCTGAGGCAAGGCTCGGTGCTCCTCAGCTGCTGAGCCACTGCGTTACTTTATTATTTTTTTACAAGAGAAAGAAAGCGAAGCGTGCACCATTCCCGGCGGCACTGCAGTACCGGGGCGATGCTTGGAGTGAACGGAGCTAGCTCCTTTTTCAACTCCCGCTGCCAAAAATCGGCTTAATATGTTGTCCTCATATAGAGGACATATCAGATATTAAACTGATAAGAACAGATACTACACTTGATCTTAGCCAAAAGGCCGAGAAGCGATAACTCCAAAGTGTTGCTTGACCGCAGCGCCTTCCTGGCACGGCGTGCACTTGTGTCGGTTGCCTTTGTCCCAAACGCCTAGATGGCCGGCTCCCTTTGCAGCTCCGCCCTCTGACACGCACCTGTAGCAGGCTCACCTGAGGAAATGGTTGAAGTGGAAATGAAATAACAAAAAGGAAAGGAAAGAACAAGACACAGACAGCAACATCAGCTTGCCCTGAGATTTCAGTGGGCAAACTCAGACTGACCTCTTTGTCACAGCTTTTTCTTTTGCACAGTTTCAAAAAAGCTCGGCCGTTAGACCGAGCCCCCAAAAATATGGTCAACTCATTGACGTTACTCTCCACGGAAGTCTTTAGTAAAAGGCGAAACACTTGTGCGTTATGAAGAGAAACACGAGCAAGTACGGAAAAGTGCACGGGAGCGGCAGCCTAGGCACGTGAGCCGCGTCACTGTACTCCTGGTGAGCTCTACGGATCCCCGGGGCCACGCCTCTTCGGCCTGACATCGTCCTATTATCGAAGGCCTGGCCGGCCTCAGGCGCAGGACAGGGATTTGCTCCTCCCCCTTCGGTGGCACCACCAGGGCCGTATTACACGTTTGTGACGTCGCCTCTTCTTTTTCTTCAAGCTGAAGCTGCAAGGAACAACACCGCCTGAGGCAAGGCTCGGTGCTCCTCAGCTGCTGAGCCACTGCGTTACTTTATTATTTTTTTACAAGAGGAAGAAAGCGAAGCGTGCACCATTCCCGGCGACACTGCAGTACCGGGGCGATGCTTGGAGTGAACGGAGCTAGCTCCTTTTTCAACTCCCGCTGCCAAAAATCGGCTTAATATGTTGTCCTCATATAGAGGACATATCAGATATTAAACTGATAAGAACAGATGCTACACTTGATCTTAGCCAAAACGCCGAGAAGCGATAACTCCAAAGTGTTGCTTGACCGCAGCGCCTTCCTGGCACGGCGTGCACTTGTGTCGGTTGCCTTTGTCCCAAACGCCTAGATGGCCGGCTCCCTTTGCAGCTCCGCCCTCTGACACGCACCTGTAGCAGGCTAACCTGAGGAAATGGTTGAAGTGGAAATGAAATAACAAAAAGGAAAGGAAAGAACAAGACACAGACAGCAACATCAGCTTGCCCTGAGATTTCAGTGGGCAAACTCAGACTGACCTCTTGGTCACAGCTTTTTCTTTTGCACAGTTTCAAAAAAGCTCGGCCGTTAGACCGAGCCCCCAAAAATATGGTCAACTCATTGACGTTACTCTCCACGGAAGTGTTTAGTAAAAGGCGAAAGACTTGTGCGTTATGAAGAGAAACACGAGCAAGTACGGAAAAGTGCACGGGAGCGGCAGCCTAGGCACGTGAGCCGCGTCACTGTACTCCTGGTGAGCTCTACGGATCCCCGGGGCCACGCCTCTTCGGCCTGACATCGTCCTATTATCGAAGGCCTGGCCGGCCTCAGGCGCAGGACAGGGATTTGCTCCTCCCCCTTCGGTGGCACCACCAGGGCCGTATTACACGTTTGTGACGTCGCCTCTTCTTTTTCTTCAAGCTGAAGCTGCAAGGAACAACACCGCCTGAGGCAAGGCTCGGTGCTCCTCAGCTGCTGAGCCACTGCGTTACTTTATTATTTTTTTACAAGAGAAAGAAAGCGAAGCGTGCACCATTCCCGGCGGCACTGCAGTACCGGGGCGATGCTTGGAGTGAACGGAGCTAGCTCCTTTTTCAACTCCCGCTGCCAAAAATCGGCTTAATATGTTGTCCTCATATAGAGGACATATCAGATATTAAACTGATAAGAACAGATTTTTCTTTCGAAAAGATTTATTGACACTGGATCATTGGATCATCTCAACATAAGCTTCCAAATTTCACATTACACATATCACCATTACATGCAACAATGAAATAAATAAACAACCTTAAAACCTGTAATCTAAACAATTGTAAAAGGTAAAAACGATAAAATCCACATTTCCTTAGGTAAAAGGCTTATGGTCCAGTGTGAGTGACTCCGTTCAATGTCCATGTTTAGTCTTTCAAGGAGTGCGTTAGGTAAAAAACTTGTCCAATTCCTTCACTGTACAGAAGCGGGGTGAGTCCCTACCAAGGATGACTCATTCCACCGCCCCAAACAGTAGGTCTCTCGGGTTCCTGTCACAGTGCTCAGAGGGGATCCCCCCCTGCTGCTCCTTCCCACCAGCCTCGCCCGGAGAGCCAGGCCGTTGCTGCTTTGACCTTTCTGTGTGTGGCTCCGGCTCCTTCGTCCGAAAAGGCACAGAGGCGATACTTCCCCGCGGCTGTATCCCAGGCCTGCCGCCCGCAGCCCCGGCCAGTTGGACCGTTGCTGCAGCCATCCGGAGTACAGCCGCGGGGGGAATCTGCTTGTGCTTTCTTACCAGCAAGTTCCTGGAGGTCCACATAGCGTCTTTGATGGCGGTCAGGGCGAGCCACTGCTTGGCAAAATCCCTTCCTTTCAGGCTCGCCCTCTGGCTCACCCCATACAGCACTAGCTGTGCTGTTAGGACCTCCCTTGCTGGTAAGTACGGGAATTGCAAGGAGCCGGCCATTGCCCACTGGTCTACGGCAGCACTGCACTCCCAGAAGAGATGCCCCACCGACTCAGGTGCACCGCAACCTTGTCGGGGGCAGGTAGAGATCGCCGACATTCCTCGGGAGTGCATGACGGACCTGACCGGGAGGATCTCATGAGCCACCATCCATGACAGGTCCCGGAGTCTGTTTGGGAGGGCGGAATGGTTCACATTGCGCCAAACTGTTGAGGGCTCGCCGAATGCGAGCCGCCGCACTGGACACACTGGCTCCCGCTCCTGCACAATCGAGATCAGACAACGGTGATTGGTTAAAATACGCAACTCCTGTGTCTCCAAATCAAAATGCTTTAAAAAGGTCTGTATAAAACAATAGGCTGGTGGTAGGTTAAAAGACACAGGTACTTTCAGATCCGTGGGTAAGATTTTCAGTCTTCTAAGATAAGAGCCCATCCAGAAACGTATCATTGCTGTTGTCTTGGGATTTCCGGATGGGCCAGCAGCAGACGCGACATGCATTGTTGCATATCTGCTTCCCAAAAACAGGTAGAGGTCAGGCACTCCTTTTCCTCCTTTGTCTTTGGGTTTCACCATTATAGCTCTCCTCAGTCTCTCCCACTTGGAGCCCCACAGGAAATAAAAGATGGCTCGTTCTAGATCTAAAAGTACCCTCCTGGGTGGGATAAAAACAGAGCTGACAAGTAAAAACAAAGGTATAATCACTGCCTTGATGATTAAAACCTTTCCTTCCATGGTCAGTCCTCTAAGTCCCCAGTATCCTAGTCTCTGTCTCACTTTCCCTACTACGTCCGGCCAATTGGATGCCCCCCCCCCTTCCCTATCAAATTTGATCCCCAGTATTTTTTGGTCAGTCTGGGTAATAGTCAGGGGGAGTCCAGTTGTCTCGGTTGCTGTCCATGGTCCGTAGAACTGGGTTTGGGTCTTATGTCGGTTCAATTTTGACCCAGATGCCCGTCCAAACCAGTCAGTCAAGTCCAGCGTCCTGTTGACAGATAAAAGGTCAGTACATAAAATATTCACGTCGTCCATGTATAAAATACATTTTGTCATGAGACCTCCACTCCCCGGGATTCTCAGTCCATTGATCCATTGGTCCCTTCTCAAGATCTGTGCCAGTGGTTCGATACAGGTAACATAGAGGAGGGCAGATAACGGACAGCCCTGACGGACACCGCAGTTAATGTTGACTGCTTTTGTCAGATGCCCGTTAACAACAAATTTGCTGGTAATACCCCGGTACAGCATTCCCACCCAAGCTACAAACCTTTCTGGGAACCCCATTTTTTGCAGTACCTGGAATAGGTACTGGTGCGAGACCCGATCAAAGGCTTTCTCAAAGTCTAAATTTAAGACTACCAGCCTGATGTTTCTGTCTCTCGCGTAACAGATGGTATCTCGGATCAGTACGAGGCTGTCGGTTATCTTCCTCCCCGGGATGGCACAGGCTTGATCCGGGTGAATCACATCTTCTAAAAACAAAGACAGACGTGAGGCTAAAAGTTTACTAAAAAGTTTACAGTCAAGATTTAAAAGTGTGATAGGTCTCCAATTCTTCAAGTCAGTTTTGTCCTTATTTTTGTGAAGAAGAGTCACTATCCCTATTCTAAAACTGTCGGGGAGTCGGTCAAGTTGCTCAAATTCCATAAAAACAGCAAGTAAATCAGGTGCTAAAATGTCCCAAAAAGTCGAGTAAAATTCAAGAGGAAGTCCATCCTGTCCTGGGGACTTCCCTCTCTTAAAGCTTGCCAGACATTTATTTAACTCTGAGACACTAAAGTCTTTAGTTAAAAGCACATTTTCCTTTACCCTGTTTTGAATGGAATTTAAAACTTCCGTCATGGTGTCTATGTGGATATTTTTTTCTTGGTAGAGGTGTGTGTAAAAGTTTTCAACAACCTCTTTTATTTCTTCTGTGTTTCCACTTGTGCATCCATTTTCCTTTTTTAGTTTTAAAATAGTCCCCCCCTTATTTATAATTTTCCTAAAAAAGTACCTTGTGCACTTTTCCCCTTCCTCAATTTCCCGTTCCTTACTTCTTAAAATGATGCCCTTACTTTTAATTTCTGCTAAAACTGACATCTCTGCTTTTATTTGTTTAATCTCCTCAGTAAAAACTATGCCGTGTTGGTTCAGTTTAAAATAACGCTGTAATCGTTTCTGCAGTCCCATCATGCGTCTATTTTCCTTGTTCTTTTTTTTCTTTCCTGCCTGTCTAAAAAAAGTCTGGGTCCTTCCCTTCACCATTTCCCACCAGTGTGCACGTGTATCGTAAAAGTCTTGAAGGGTCTGCCACTCGCGGTACTGCTCCCTATACTGACTAACCAAATCTTCTTGTTCTAAAAGGGAGCAGTTGAGCTTCCACAGACCTCTTCCTGATGTCACACCCGGGGAGAGTGGTAGGGTGCAGGATAGCATCAAGTGATCAGAAAAGAAAACAGGGGTCAATCTAGCATCGGTCGGTGGGCAATCCCGTGTAAAAATATAATCAATGCGAGAGGCTCTGGTGCCATCACCACTGAACCAGGTGAAGCCCTCCTCTCTGGGATGCATGGTTTTAAAACAGTCCTGAAGTTTAAAATCCTTGCATATGCCCTGTAATAAAACCGATGTTTTATCCACTTTAAAATCTTCCCCTGCGCCTTTTCTGTCTCTCCTATTTAAAATGCAATTGAAATCTCCTCCCACCACTAAAGGTGTTCTACCCAACATGTGGGACTGCAAGTCCTCTAAAATATCATACCGGTCATTTCTTTCGTTAAAACCATAAATATTTAAGAGTTTAAAATCTTGTCCCATAAAAGTCAGTTGTGCTAAAATTGCCCGACCGTCTCTCACCACAGTGCTGCCCTTCACCAGAACATGAGGGTTTTTGATTAAAATGGCCACTCCATCATTCTTATTCTGATTGGATCCACTCCATATTGATGCCCGTGGCCACATCTCCTCCCACTGCTTGTATTGTTTTAAAAACGGTAGGCCACATTCCTGTAATAAAAACACATCGGACTCAAAAGCATTAAGAAAGGACAAGACATTCTGGGCTCTAACTCTCGACTTCACACTTCTAACATTAATAGTTGAGAAGGTGAGTGTCATGAGTATGGTTAAAAGGAGAAAAAACATCAGGTATGAAAGTTTAAAAAGGCTAAAAGCGTGATTTAAAACATTAAATAAGATAAAATGAGGAATCGTTATCCAATTTCATGTGAATTGAGCTCCGCTTTCACTTCTATGGGGGAGAAGTGAAGGGGTCGAGCTCGATTCCCCGCTCGGACTCTGGGCGTTGGCCTCTGCTGTAAGGTACAGTTAAGCTTTGTGTCCCTAGGGGTTGATTGCAGAGCTAATGTTAAAAAAGAGACCTCATTTGGGGAATTGGGGGGGAAAACTCTGGGTTCCTCCACAGAAGAATTGTCTGAGGATATCCCAGCTTTTCCCCTCTTCTCTGAAACAATTGGCGAATCAGAGGACAATTCTGATGCAGGCCTCTTGGTTTGCTGGGCCCCAGGGAGGGGGGCATCATCGCTATCATCCTGTGGTTGGACTTCTCCACATTCTGAACTAGCTCCGCCCTCTGCCTGCATCACCTCATCTTCCTCGGAACTCTCCATTGGTGTGAGTGTTGCAGGCCCCTCCCCTGCTCCCGCCTCACCTGATCCCTCTCCTCCAATCACAGGATTTGGCGGGAGATTTGAATTTTCCTGCCCAGCTTCTTCAATTAGCTCAATTACCGGTTCCTCTCGTCCATTTTGTTTGTCCTTTTCTGTGTCCTTTCCCTTCGCAGCCTTCAGTTTGTTGGCAAAAGATTTTGGGCAATCTCTGAAGAGGTGGTTTGTCTCCCCACAAAGATTGCACTTTCTGCCATTGGTGCACTCCTCAAAGGTGTGCCCAATTTCTCTGCATTTCCCACATACTACCTGCTTACACGCTTCTGCAAGA